>NW_015505613.1:859530-863640 GCF_001515645.1 Sinocyclocheilus grahami | reverse complement strand
AGAACGTCACCTGTAGAGGAAGACTGTTACGGTCTGCGACCTTTTGTGTTGTGTGTGTGTGTATATGTTATTTCTTTTAGTCTCTTCTCTGTTCTCACTCTCATGCTCTTAGGTACCACCTTCCTTGGATTCTATTGGCTATCTGTGCTGTCATTCATCATTAGTTAATTGACAACACGTCAGCGGGAAGACGGGGGTGACGTTTTGTATTGTGACTGTTGTGTGCACTCGTGGAATGTGTTTGTGTTGCACTCTTGGGTTTTAATGGCTGGGGATGCTATGGTGCTGTGTGGTCGGGTGGCTTTTTCAGCTCGCCGCTGGTTTGGAAGACAAGGAAGGAGTGGAAGAGTTTAGGAAGTCACGTGACCTACAGTACATACCTGCACGTAGGAATATTGGATGTATAGACACACTAGTTTATTTGTGTGCGCTTTTCTTGTATGTTTTGATTTTGTATATTCAGTGTAGTTTATGACGCTTTTGCGTTGAAGATTTTTTTTTCTTTTCTTTGATAGTTTAGGGGTTTTGGGATTTAGTTAGATAATGGGTTTTTTCTTCTATTTAATTTTATGATTTAAGCGCCACTTTAACTTCCCTTCTTTTTCCTTTGTCTTGTTTGTTTAACTTGTTGTTCCTTGAGGGCAATAAATCTTTCTTGTAGTGCAGTTTCGTGTCATGTGTTCCATTGCCACTTATTTTACCTGGCTTAGTTCTTTAATGTCAACTTAATGTTACCTCTTCTAATCCCTAGATAAAAATTATCATCAGAGACGTAACATTCAATGGGGGCTCATCTGGGATATATTTTATAATTTTTGTGCATATGAATTAGTACCTGAAGCATATAGGCAGAAGTTTAGAGCTTATAAGAAAACTTCTAGCAAGACGTTTGTGGAATTTGCTCGAGATAAAGGTATACTCTTTGATAAGTGGTGCACCGCAAACAAAGCGACTGATTTTAATTTGTTGCGGGAGCTAGTTTTACTTGAAGAATTAAAAAATTGCTTGCCTGAGAAAGTGGTAGTTTACCTGAATGAACAAAAGGTAACTTCGATGTCATATGCCGCTGTGCTAACTGACAAATTCATTTTAACTCACAAAAATGTTTTTGTACCTACACGTTCCGAAAATTCGCAACTGATTGTTAATGTTCCCAGAGTGCAGTTTGTGCACTCAAAAGTTAATTCACCGCGAGCTAAAGAGGATCGCGAGTGTTTTTATTGTCATAAAAGAGGACACATTGTTGTGGATTGTTCATTGTTGAAACGAAAACAACAATCACCATCAAAGTCAGTAGGCTTTGCGAAAACTCTTAAACCTACTGCTGTTGTTTACGTATTGACCATTTCTTCTTAAAGGTCTGATTTCTTTTTCTGGAAATGCTGATGAGCAAAAGGAAATTACAATGCTTCGGGATACTGGTTCGATGCAATCTTTTGTGGTGGAAGATAAGTTGCAGTTTTCTGATGACACTTCTTGTAACTCCAGTGTAATTATACAAGGTATTGAGATGGGATTTGTAAAAGTGCCTTTGCATAATGTGCATTTGCAAAGTGACTTGTGTACTGGGTTTGTTCAAGTTGCAGTTTGTACTTCCCTTCCTGTGAAAGGAGTAGACTTCATATTGGGAAATGACTTGGCTGGAGGGAAAGTTATGCCCTTGTTGGAGGTTTTGGACAAACCAGAAGTCTGTGTGACAAATGAGATTGGTGAAACATACCCTCATGTCTTTCCCATGTGCGCGGTTACACGTGCGCAGTTACGAAACTTGAAAGAGGTGGAGTTGAACGATTCATTATTTCCTGCTGTAGTTAATGGAGATAAAGAACTTGATTTTGTAGTTCCTAAACAAAAGAAAGGGGAACAATTTCAAGAAATGCTGACTGATTCAGACTCGCTGATTTTAAAAGTGTCACGAGAGAAACTCATTTCTGCACAAAAAGAGGATGAAACTCTAACCACCGCTTTTAACTCCGTTGTCTCTGCTGGTATGGCTAAGAGTAAGCAGAATGCTTATTTTATTGACAATGGCTTGTTGCTTCGAAAATGGTGTGCATCACCAAAGCAAGATTCAGATTGGGATGTTTCTTATCAGATTGTGGTTCCTGTTCTATATCGACCACATGTGCTATGTTTAGCGCATAATCATCCACTGTCAGGACATCTTGGAGTTAGGAAAGATAGTCGGATCTTAAAGCATTTTTTTTGGCCAGTACTGAAAAAGGATGTAGTTTGCTATTGTCGTTCTTGTCACACATGTCAAGTTGTTGGAAAACCAAACCAGGTTATTCCACCTGTTCCATTGAAACCAATCCCTGTGCTGGGAGACCCATTTGAACACGTACTAGTAGATTGTGTTGGCTTTTTGCCAAAAACGAAAAGTGGTAATCAATTTTTACTAACTGTAATGTGCTTATCTACTAGGTTTCCAGAGGCGATTGCTCTAAGAAAAATTACTGCACCGAGCATTGTGAAAGCACTTGTGAGATTTTTCTCGACATTTGGTTTGCCTAAAATTGTGCAAAGTGACCAAGGTACAAATTTTATGTCCAATGTATTTAAGCAGGCAATTAAAACCCTAGTGATTACCCATCGCACGTCTAGTGCCTATCATCCGGAGAGTCAAGGCGCACTGGAAAGATTTCACCAGACACTGATATCTATGATGCGAAAGTACTGTCTAGAGACGGGTAATGATTGGGATGAGGGAATACCTTTGTTGATGTTCGCTGTAAGAGAAAGTGTGCAGTGAACAAACTTTATTCAGACGGTCTCTGAATTTTGTCACGTAGTCTAGTACATTTGTCTTTGCACTGACATCGTTTTCCAAAATTTGGCTTTCAACATCTTCAAAGGACCACTTATCTGGTGTCCAAATACGAGTTCAGCCCTGCTGAACTGGTATTTGGACACCAGATAAGTGGTCCTTTGAAGATGTTGAAAGCCAAATTTTGGAAAACGATGTCAGTGCAAAGACAAATGTACTAGACTACGTGACAAAATTCAGAGACCGTCTGAATAAAGTTTGTTCATTAGCTAAAGAATCTCTGGCTAATGCACAACAAGGAATGAAATGTTACTTTGACAGAAAGGCTGTTACGCGCTCTTTTATGCCTGGAGACTCTGTTCTAGTATTTCTACCAGTCCCCAGATCTTCACTTTCTGCTCGTTTCTTTGGTCCTTACGAGGTGAAAGAGAAAATTAACGAAACAAACTATGTGATCTGTACTCTTGACAGAAAACGTAAGCTCAATAATTAAGATAAATATAAGATAAATGCAACCATATATTAAATCTTTCAACCTTTGAGATTTGAAATTGTCTAAATTTCTAGACAAATTTTTTCTTTTTGTTTTTTTTATTTATTCAAAAAAAAAAAGATAAGAAAAAACATACCGTATTGACCCGAATATAAGACGATGTTTTTTTTGTTGGAAATACATCTGAAAAAACGCGGTCGTCTTATATTCAGGGTCTAGACTTTGACATGTCAATAATACACCCACAACAATAGGTCGCGCCAAATACGCATAAAACGAGTGTGCCATGAAATACGTAAAACAGTACACCCTTTGTAATTTTAAAACGTAAGACAGTACCCAGATTTGAAGACTACAGTAAGATTTAACTTCTACTGTTAATAAGATTTTGGTAGGCTACTACTAGATGGATAGCCTAAAGCCCCGTTCACACCAAGAACGATAACTAAAGATAACGATATTAGCGTCCACACCAGCAAACGATATCGTCTGTTTATTCTAAGCGCACGCGCGTCTGCCGCTTTAAATTCTTGAGCTCGTTACAGCAGGATGGATTCTGATTGGCTGTCAGTGTTTTATCGTTCATCAGCTGGAAAAAATCGTTTTTAAAGTGATCACAATGATATTGTTCCTCTGTATCGTTACCGTTATAGTTGTGGTGTGAACTATGCTATTCTTCAATATTGAGAACGATTTTTAGAACTATATCGTTATCGTTATCTTTATAGTTATCGTTCTCGGTGTGAACGGGGCTTGAATGTCCTCAGATGGGCTACCTTTTTTTTTTTTTTTTAAATGGTATATTAAAAAGTGTATATTTTTTAAATGTTTAACCATACAGTTTTTACCA
>NW_015505613.1:855311-857850 GCF_001515645.1 Sinocyclocheilus grahami | reverse complement strand
AAAAAAAAAGAATGTTGGTCTTAAAATTTGTGCTGTCCTTCTCCCACTCATGTCAGCTCTTATAATTTTTTTCTTATGACCCTGATACTTTAAAGTAGAAAGGGAGAGAGGATGAAAGAATAATAACTATGATTAGTCATACAATTTCCCTACAGATTTTGACACAAAGAGAAAAATTTATATCAAAGCAAAATACATTTTAGCATACTGTGGATCAAGAGAACAGGTCTCTTAAGAATAAATTCACAGACAATGCAGGGAACACTGATATGTTTCTCATATTTTCCCATATTTCCCATAATTTGTAAACTATGATCAGAAAAGCATGGCCACAAACTGAAAAAAGGCAAAAAGAGCAATACTGTATATTGAGGGTATTTAAATAATTAAAAAGCATCTGATTCACTCTGAAAGTCCCATTATAATGGGGATGGGAACATGAGCACATCACTACGTCTTGATCAAAGACTTCAGTCCTGTGTAATAGGCTGTGAAGATACAATCTTTTAATAGCTTATTCTTCACTTGGTAAGAATTTAATTGTTTGTAGAAATTAAAAGAATTTCTTCTCATAATTTTTTCTGGGTTTGTGGAGTGCACAGTGAGGTTAGCAGAGAGTAGTTAATGAGTTATAGGAGAACACTTAAAAAAATCCTCGCTGTAGGAGAAAATCTCTCTAATGCACTTCACAATGCGCCACAGCATCTAGAGAACGACAGCAAACCTGTCAGTTTTGGTTTTTGAAATAACTGCTCAGCTGAATCTGTCGGTTACTGAAATGTCAGTGGCAATATTTTTCATTCCAAGAGACCATCGCAATTTATGAAGCACCTCCTAGACTGCGTCCCCTTTCTGACTGCCTGGCATGTCAAATGCTACAACTCTTTTGAGATCAGATGGTCAGTGTCACTTGGAAGTTCTTCCCTTTACAATGTATAAACTTTTCACTGAGGAGTAGATATGATGAAATATTAATGAACGGAGGGAAGATATTCTTAAATTACTGTGAACCTCCCATGCAATATGCAGTAATACTGAATACAGAGAGGCATCTTAAAAACATCATAATTCTACTTCATTAACCTTTGTTGTTCTGCCTTGACAAAAACATACACAGTAAAGAGAAGAGCCAGAAACAATTAAGAGAACATATGAAAGCCAATAGAATATTCAGACTTGTATCTTACAAGGCTATCCTAAATGTTGAATAAATAATTCCATGACTTACTATCAGAGCACTGCAGACAGTTGAAGCCTAAACATCTGCTCAGCCAGAGGGTGAAGGAAAGGAAATATCAACTTAAGGAACACTTGTCCTTGACTGCAAGATTGATCCCTAAATTGAGAGGTGGGAGATTTCCATTCGCTCGTTATTGCTGTCACTGCCTCGCTATTGTGCAGTGACATCGCCACGGAAACAGTCCCAGCCCAAATGAAGCATCAGTTATGCAAATGGAAGCAATTTTACATGAGTGGCAGATCGTCTTCCTGAAATGAGGATGGGCAAGGGATGGAAATGAAAAATGAAGGGGAGGCAGAGAAGAGGAGAGCCAGCCAAGCTTGAAATGATTTAATTTAAGTGATGAAGGTTTGACTTTGATAAGTTTGCATTTTAATAATGGCCTTTGATCACTCCAGGGGTCCAGTGGTGAGGAAAATAGCACTAAAGCACGTGGGAATCAGGACATGACAAGCTGATAGACAGTAACCTCTGCGATACGTGAGTCACAGCTTGTAGTAAGATGTGCCTGCCTACTCGTCTCATGTTCTGTTTGACACAACCTGCTTGATTGAGTCTCCAAAGATTGCATGTATTGAGCAAGTGATGTTCAGCATCAGCAGTGCAACACCATGAGTAAATAAGGTACAAACAAATCACAGGAGGCATGTAAGTTGGACATATGGCATATTAATTAGCTGGGGTATATCATCAAATTTAGATCATGTAGATTCAGCCTTAATACCACTTTCTGAATGTCACAAACATCAGCAGGCACTGCTATGTGCCAAACATTTTTTTTTTGTGAGAAAGGATGCTCAATATATTGGTGACCACATCATTGTTGGGAAATGTATTTTAATGTTTTTTTCAATGTTTTTTTCAGATGGTATAGTGTAGTACTTAAAAAGCTTTATTTGTATCAACTATGTATTATGTAAGCAATATCACACAAGCATGAATCTTGTTTTTTTTTTCTAAATATCATCACAGTTTTGATTCTGTCAATCCGTGTGCTATAGGTAATCATGGTCTATCAGCTTGTTGAGTCCTGATACTCAAAGGTCATAATATAATTTTTTTTACTTTTTAATTTTTAGTTTAGTTTTGTCATTTATATTATTGTTTTTTAAATAAAGTTTTAGTTATTTTAGTACTTCTACTTAAAATGAAAATGAGAAATGTTGCCTTGGCAACTAGCTAAAATGGTTTTTTGTTTTTTTTTGGTCAAAAGTTTTTTTTTCAGTAAATTTGTATTTAAAATAAAAATATTTTTTTACTAACTTTGACTAACTTACATGAAATATATATATATATATA
>NW_015505613.1:840887-855301 GCF_001515645.1 Sinocyclocheilus grahami | reverse complement strand
TATATATATATATATATATATATATATATATATATAGTTAATTATTGTGTATTTTTGCTGGATCTATGGAAATATTTTTCAACAAATCAGTTCATACAGACGTCTTGGAATAGAATACTACTCTTACTACTCTTTCTGAGATAAATAGATATAATAGAAAACATTCGAGTAGCATTCCACTGCACAAACTGACAGCAACTGTCTCATTTCAAAGGCTGCAACCTCCAAAGGTTGCATTTGTTGCCCATATATGTCATATAAGTCTTATTTCAGAAAAGTAACCATTACATTCCCAAGTAAGAAAGAAATTACAGTAATTTATACCATACAAGGAATTAGAGTCAGCATTATAATGGTTGCTTTTTGAAATTAGATGACATATGCGGCCAGCAAATGCTTTCTCTGGAAGGTACAGGCTTCGAAAATGAGACACATGCAGCTTGTCTTGAATGCAGAGTAGTACAGAGAGTGAAATGTCCCTGCGTTTTTAGTCTGTATATGAGTACTCCTGGAACGCTGCACAGCCAAACAAATTTCAGGTGAAGAATGACTGTATAAAATGTTTTGATATCCGATTAAACTGAAGAATAGAAATTGTTGACAGCATATTTAGTGTGAAAGCAGACTGTGAAAGCAGTATAGATTTATAAATACAGTCACTTATTGTTTGCTATTGTTTTGAAGTATTACACATTGGTCATTTTGAGACTGAATGTTTTTTGGCTTTGCTATTTTTTTTGTTTTTTGTTGTTACCTCGTTACACCTTGACATTAAATGTTAGTTTGGCTGTTTGTTAAAAGAAGACAATAGGCCTGGAAAACTAATCAGCAAATAATCAGCTTACTGCTGCCTACACATTGCACACACATAGCCAGTGGAAAAACTGGTTCAATTGTGTCCTTGAGTAAACATTCAAACTGACAAGATGCTTAAAAACATTAATTTGCCAGCTCTATCTTCCCTGCGATACTTTCTAACAGCCTGTTTTGATTCCATTTGCATACTGACATTGTGATAGAAAAAGAAATGTATAACTGGTTTATTCAGATACACATTGCTGTAAATCCTGTGCACAATAAATATTCCAAGAAAAGTAATAAAATAATAGCAAATGTAACCTCTCAAAAGTTCAACATAGCAAACAAGCCCAAGCATTCTAAATGCTATGGCAAAATGTAAACAGAACGAGACAAACTTTATACAACATTTTCACAATACTTAGTAAAAATTTGTAATAGGACCGCACGTCTCCTGGAAGAAGAACAATGTGAAGAAGAGAAATGTCTGCTCTGCACATGATCTATCCTATAAATGTTATTCTCCATTATGAGTCCAGACAGTTTTGCATATATTACAGCTGAAATTCTCTTTAAAAATGCTGAAAAAGAGCTACTGTTAAAACTTTATACCGCTGAAATATATATTGGTTTTAGTCAGTAAATTATCAAAGCATGGAAAAAAGTGCATAAGTGGATTTATACTCATTAAATATGGCTGTTAATATTTAATGGAACCAGTATTACTTCCCTAAATGTATGCAGTCCTGTGCCAACACTTTATGGATTATTCATCCTGCTAATATTACTCCAGCATAACCCCAGGTTGTGCCTCGTTTCTCATTTTACTTAATCTCACCAGCTTTTCAGTGATTCAGTGAGGTTCTACAGTGCCTTTGAACATCGTTAAGGTTTGTGGACTTCATAAGAGAAAGGTAAGATGAGAGTGAAGCATACATTTAGTGTAACTTTTCTTCTAGTCAAATGTCATTTTATGTGGAGTTCATTATGACTAGATTATGATCAAATCTACAAGAGGAAGTACACTGTTCTTAACAACCTTGAAAAAGCCCAGAGAGATTTAATACATTTCTTAAGTGGATGGCAGCACATACTTTTGCAAACATCTTTACGTGCACACACAGTTTGTATTTTTACATGAATGGTGTTACATACATTATATAATGACGATTCAAACTTAATTTGTATTTTCTCACCACAACTATCAAAGATATGAAATATTCAGTCATAAGCTTTCTCACTCTAGCATCAGATCGCCAACATAATTCCTCCATATCAAGACCACATACTGCATTTCAACATCTCCCTGGTGTTTCACAGCTGTGCCTTTCATCTTGTTACTAACTGAGTGTTGGACTCACTTCCGGCTAAATAAAAATGTGTCCCTCCTACCTCTTAGATGATGTGCTGGAATGTAGCAGTGGCTACATTTAAAAGGAATTATAGCTGAACCCTGCAGGCCTGGCAACCATATCAGCATTTTTACAGCTCTGCAGCTGTCTCTGAGCCAGAGCTCAGCTCCAGGGGTTACAGCCCCTTCAGAGACCCCACACACCCAGAAACATAGAGAAAGAACAAGAAAAAGAGTGCAAGAGAGTCAAATGGCCTTCCAAAAAACAAAAACAAAAACAAAAGTGTCAAAATTCGATTCTTTGGAATGTAACAACTTTATTTGCGACCACAGCTTCAGCTGATTTAAATCCACTGAATTGGAACTAAATGGAACTGAGAGTTCTGACTGGCTTCTACATTAGACGCTGACACACACAACCTTTGAACAATGCTGCTTCCTTCTGCTTTCAGAACAAAATCAAAAGAAAGACTGTGTGTACTAGACCTCACCAATGAAGATCACTGAAATCCTTGTCCTTTCATTATTCATTTCATCACCTCAGCAGTAGCCTGGGATTTAGGGCAACTACTTAATTAAGAACAAAAACGAATGGCTTGAACCAAGCTACATCATAGGTGTTAAATAATAATACAGCATTTTTATAATGATTTGCAGTTCAATAGCAGTTAATCCATCAGAATTTTGCCGCCTTCTTTATAACTGCTATGACGTTGCACTAGGAAATGGCTGTCGAAAATCTTACACAAGATGATTGGTTTACGATAATGAACGAAAAGATTACCACAGTCTTAATATCATTTAGTTTCACCCAGTCAAATCAAAAGCAGAGGAACAATCAATCTTTGAAACAAGCAACTCAATAAACCCAATTCCTTATCAAAGCAAACATGTTCAAACCTTTTGTCTTCAAGAAAAATAAAACTTCCCAGAAGATTATCGTAAAAAAGGCCAAGAAAATAAGCTTGAATGATAGCAGGCTGATTTGAAAAGCAATTTAAATTTTAAAGATGACAAGCTTGTTTTCACTTTGCTCTAAGCAAGCACCGGAAAATAAATCACACAGGGTCAAAACTGCATTGCTGATTGAAAAAAGAAAAGAAAAGTTGTGTTGGTGTATGTCACATTTTATTATAATGCAAAATACCAGTAAATAAAATGAAATGTGTATTAATTTATTAAACACTATAAACATGCATTTTAGTACCCCACACTCCACAAAAAATCCTTTAAATGTAACAATATTCAGAAAAGGAATGCAAACTATAAGTATAAAACAAACTATTTATATTGGCATTTATTATAAACAACAATAATTACAAACACCACAGCTAAACAAATGTATTTATTATATATATATATAATTCCGGATTTTTATTGTAATCATTTTATAGTAATTTCTCTTCTTCTGCATTTGGGTGCAGTCACCCTGATCTCTTTATTCTTTTCCTCGTTAAACTAGCATCTGCTAAGGGATGGGGTACTCCCCTATATCCTTTCTCCCATGGGACATCTGCTTCCTAAACTACACAAACACACTTATACTCAGTCCAGATAAAACCCACTGCATTTTTAATGAGGTCTGCCACTGAGAATAACAGCTTGTGGGGCTACAGTGGCCGGGGGCAGGACCCTCTGGCTGCACAAGAGTGAACTCATCTCTCTAGCCTTGCCAGAAAACACTAGGTCTACAGAGGAGGATCAGCAACACCCTTTGTAATTGCCCTGTGCTGTGGGCCTCTTTAAATTTCAGTGACACTACGTGAAAGGAGGAGGAGGAATAAGAAAATGAAATACGGTCGATTAAGTATAGAAAAAAAATTGTAAATCGGTGCAAAGTGGGCTAAATGTACGCATAGGTGACCAGCATTTTTCAGCTGACATAACCAATAATGATGTTTCTCCAGTCATGCAGCTGATACTACAAGCTAATGGGCCTTATGCTCTGTGATTTATTACTGCAAATTGAAAGAAATCCTTTTACTTCTCAGCCATTTTAACATTTTAAAATGTCTGTCTTGTCTGAGCTGTGCCTGTGGTAAGAACCACCAAGACGAACCTGAATGCTGAATTTGCAGATGGCACTGTTTAAATCAGCGACATTGGTTTGGTTGTAAATGTTGCTGTCATTTCCAACCTTGTACACATCAACATCAACATCAGGTGCGCCCTGAAGGGTGAGTAGCCTTATGAATATGTAAATATTCACAGTGAGATAAACGGATAGAGAGGACGAGACTAATGACAGAGAGAGGAGAGGCTACTCAAAGCAAAATTAACAATGTGAATTCTTAATCGTAACATTATCTTAATCTCAACACATATCTCTGATGATGATAACAACAACAACAACAAAACATTTCTGAGAGTTCAAAATATTTTGACTATTAATTTTTTTTCATACCTTTTAAAGAGACTGTTCACTCTAAAGGGATTGTTAATCCAAAAATGAAAATCCTGTCATCACAGACTGGAACGTTTGACTTTCATTATACGTAGAAAAGGCAAGACATTTCACAAGACAATTTACAAAAAAAAAAAAAACTAAATTTTTTGTGTTTGAAACAACATGAGGGTGAGTAAATGATTTTTGTGCAAACTTTTAAAAAATGTTTTGTCAAGCAACCTAAATTCTAAACAACTAATTTTATTCTTAAGGTCAATAATATTATTTAAACCACTTCTAATAATAATAATAATAATAATAATAATAATAATAATAATAATAATAGGCAGCCATAGTGCGCCAGAACGCCCACCACACACCAGCTTATTGGTGGAGAGGAGACAGAGTGATGAAGCCAATCAGTAGATATGGGGATTGTTAGGTGGCCATGATGGTCAGAGGCCAATGGGCAAATTTGGCCAGGATGTCGAGGTCACACCTCTACTCTTTTCGAAAGACATCCTTTTAATGACCACAGAGAGTCAGGACCTCGGTTTAACGTCTCATCCGAAGGACTATTTCTAATGACTATTTCTATTTCAGGTCAGGTACAAAAAGTTCCTTAAAGCAACAATTCTACATTTTCTGTTTTTTACAGAATACTAAGAACCAGAAAGCAGCAGGTTTGAGGTAGATTTCGACTACTGATTGAGAAGTCATGCGCTAACAAAACTCCAATTGAATCGTTGTCCTGCATGCTGCACTATTTAAAATAAATATAATATAACTAACGTGAGCAGCACAATTGTAATATGCCACTTTTTGATACACACATTCAACTGGTGCCTTGATAAGTAATAAAGTGGACAAAGCACTGTGAAACTCCAGTTTCACCGAGACTGCAAGATGAGTTGCACAGTACATGGAAAGATACATGCACATAGGGAACAAGAGTGAATCACAAATCAGTTACGCACTCCTTACAGGCATAATGAGTGAGGAGTAAGGCTTGATACTGATTAACAGGAAATGAAGGAAAGGAAAGGGAAGCAAAGCCATGGTTTGTCTATTGCTATTTCGCCTTTTCTCTCTATTGGACACGCTGCCATGCCTCCTAATTCATGGGTGAAGGAGAAGGCGCTGAGATCATCTTCATGTTCTAACCTAAGGGCATAATGAAGGGCTCTAATCTGACTTGATTCATTAGGACTCAGTGTAGCCTCTCGCTCTGCTGTGCACTTGAAACTGACTAGCCTCCGGTGAAGGACGGCCAATGATGAATGGAGAGCACAGGCAGAATTCGCACTCAGTGTTTGTGTAACATGAAAATGGGACAAAAAGTTGCTTGAACAAAAGTGAGGGGAAGCAGATGAGACGAACTGACAGACTTTCCCGAGATAACAATCCAAAGCACATTGTAGAAAAGACAATAAAACAAATACAAAGAGACAAATGTCGGGAATAAATAGCCACCAATTAGACAAACGTATGTGTTTAATATTTGGGACTCCAAACAGAAGGAATATGTCTGATACTTCAAATGTCAAGTATTTTTCAAGCTATTAAAATGCCATTCTGAGACCAAATGATGGCTAAACCATATTTCAATTCTCAAGATAAAGACTGAGAAAGGACACAAAAAGCCTCAGGCTAACGAACTCACTTTGTCACGGCTCTCCGTGCGGTGATGCTGGCGACGATGATGCTCTCGGGTCTCGGCATTGCCACGGCTTTGAACGTGCCCTTCCAGAACTTCTCAAAAAGCTGCTTCTCTCCCTGAAATACACCGGCCATGGCGTCACGGTGTTCTGGGGGTGAATACCGAGAAGAACTGGTTCGGTTTTGTGCAGTAGTTTCGATGAATCCTCTCACGGTCGGTTTGGTACTGTGTGTAGGCGGCTGCACGAGGGAGCTGTCCAAGTTCTGAAACCAAAGGTTTGTTTGAGGGAATCCTTTTCTTACTGTTTCTAGTTTTCTCATGTGAAAGAGTCCGTATTTAACGTTTTAAGTTCTTTTGAGAGTCCGTTTTTACGTCTCCCCCGTGAGTTTCATGCCGACGGTGACCGTTAAAGCGGCCAGCTTCTATTTATTGGCTCGGCATCCCCTCTCGCGCTTCCCGCCTCCAAATCAGTTTAAGAGTCGGAGCTCGCGAACTAAATCCCTTTTCCAAAATTCACAATATCCACTGAGCTCCTGGCGGTTAGAAATTACATAGATCAAGTCCAGTGTCAGCGTATTTGTGTGTGTAGGCTATGTGGACGGAAGAGTTGGACGAGTGTGACAACCTCAGCAGATGGTGGCTCGCTCGCTCGCGCGTCGCGATGTGAAGAACTCAGCTGATGGTGGCTTGTTTTTGTTGCGCGCACCTTGTGACGTTAAAGAAGAGGAGACTGGGGGTCTATAGGTCACAGGGAGCGTGGCCATCCCTCCGTGCTCGTTCTCTTTCTCTCTCGCGTTCTCTGACTTGAACAAAAGGCTGTGCCTGCTGCCTTAATCAGCATAACAAAAGAGGCATGTATCAGTCACAATACTTCCAAGGCAAAGCATCCTCCCCCCATCCGTTCTCGAGGCCCCACAGTGAACCATCCCCCTCCCTCTCCCAACAACCACCTGTCACTAAAACCCCACCTGCACCTGCAGAGTGCATAGGTGATAGTAGTACAAACAAAAGCAAACCACACTCCTCATTTAGTGCTTTTGTATCTGTAATAATAATAACACCTTTAATTTTTAGGCACCTTTAAAGGCACTCAAGGACACTGTACATTATAAAAGAAGAGCAACAAAATATAAAACAACACAAAATACAGAGCTATACAAAAAACAACATACAAATCAAACAATCAAATCACTAAAAGCTATTCTAAACAAATAGGTTTTAATCTGAGCTTTAAAATGGGAAATAGAATCCAGCTGACGAATGCGCAATGGCAAAGAATTCCATTATTTTGGTGCCGCACAGCTATTTGTCCATTTTGGAGAAAAAAAATGCTGTTGGTTTGTTTTTTCATAAAATTACTCATGACATCTCATCATATTTTGCTTTCTCATATTATGAGGCATGGAGGTTTGGCTGTCATAGCATCTCTATTTCCTCCCTGCTTTCATGTCCATTACTACAGAAGCCTGGCTCTATTCCTGTCACCACATGAAACAGAATTGTGGATAACTGCTCAATCCTTTCAGCTTTTGTTTAATTCCAGTAGTCAACATGTCAAGAGATGGGATGCTCCATACACAGCATAAGCACGGGGGAAAAGGCTACATAAATCACTATACTAGCAATATACTAGCATGAAACATCATTCTAGATACAAACTGTCAGGGCAAGATGTTGATTCATATTTAATTTCCGTTGAGTGCATTCCTGCATGAAATATTGCCCACATTTTTTTGATAACTTTATACCAATGACTGAGAGAATGGACTGACATCATCTGACGCCATCTCTGGATAAAAAAAAAAACTCTTTTGTTACTCATTACTAATTTCATGTTGTAAATAGCCACATTAATTAGTTTTATGTTAGCAAGTTGTATTGCCAATTTAAACATTTTGGTTTATTGAGGACATAAAAAGTATAAAACATTAAGAAAATATCTTTCCCACTAATTCTTCCCTTCACAGATATTTACATTTCAATATGCAAATGCAAAATATCATATACTCAAAAATAGCATAACTAGTTTACTGTAAAATAGACTGGATGGTGGTAATTACATACATAATTAAATCAAAGTGGCAAAAATAGCCAAACCAGCTGCAATGTCCTTAGCATTTTCTTCAATTACCACATTTCACTGTGATTCACAGTCATGCACGTACTTACCCCCAGTCTGCTCTATAAAGGATAAATTATTTGGAATCAATAGCCCTTATCCCCTGTCTACCAGTGATCTCTATCATAGTGAACAAATTAAATTGTAGCTAAAGGCAATCAATTAATGAACCAGCAGTCTTGAAGCTCATTCTGTATCTTTGTCTGTCTGAATGCCACTGGATGACTTTGCACTGAAACTCTGATTTGATTATTCTGGAAGAGCATTATTCTGGAAATACACACAGTGGAGTCCATAAGCTTGGGACCACTTTATAAAAATTAAAATTAAAATATGGAAATAAATAGATTTTTAAATTATCATTTAAAAATATTTAAATCAAACAAATGTTATGATATAAAATGAGTAGGAAATATCTGAACATTTGCAAATCATGCTGATAACATGGATCAACAGTCTACACCATCATAAGTTCGTGCTTTCAGTAAGGCAAAAGGAAAGCTGTAAAATTAAATACACTCCCATTCAGAAGTTTGGGGTCAGGATGTTTTTATGTTTTCGAAAGAGGTCTCTTTTGTGTTCACCAAGGCTGCATGCTGTCTTTATTTGATCAAAATACATACAATCAGCAATATTATGAAATATTGTTACACTTTAAAATAACTGCTTTAATACATTTTACATTTTCATTCATTCCTTTGAAGACTGGGATGAAATATACCCTATAAAAAACAAAAACAAAAAGTTACTTTGCATGTTTGTGAAAGTTAGTTTGCCTCATGTGTGAGCTGGGTGCATTTGAAGGCCTCAAGGCCAAACTAACTGTCTATGTAGGCCTCAGAAGGAAGTACTGGAGAAGGGAGATGCCACAGGAAATAGATAAGGTGTGAAAAACTAATTAAAACCTTGACAGCTCATTAAAATCCTAAAATGTATATGCCTCTGCAACTTTGGGCACCCAGAAAGTGGTAGATATGAGAACTTATCTCTTGAAAAACAGACTAGCAGGGGGTTTTATACAATGAAAGCAAGCATTATGAAAACTAATAAACAATTGTGGAAAAGTACTGGGAATGACGTATCAAAGAATGGTCTGTATGCTCATTGGACAGTGACCGATAACAAAATGGTACAAAGATGGTCAGCTGGCATCTCGACTTTGTTATTTCTTAAAGTCTTACATTTTAACTTCTGAAACTCTGACTCTTCTTGCAAGACTTAAAAGATTTTCTCCACAACAACTGAAGCAATTCTGAAAATTCAGCTTTGCAATTAGTGTCACACAATCCTTTTTGTGAATAACAGGGCATAAATACTATATAAATAGATTCACTTCAGCTTTGCACTCAGACTGTCAGCCTAATATTTCACTGTATGTTCCTATATTAACTAGAGGTCTCAGACTTTAGGATCCCATTATATATGTAAGATATATACTCCATTATAGTATATTTACATATAAATATTGCTGTTGTTGTCATAACAACAACCCCCCCCCCCCCCCCCCCCCCCCAAAAAAAACACACACATCATAAGTGGAGGAAATGAAGCAGAACTTACCCAGTACGCTTCAATACAAGTAGGCAGTGTCAGCTTCTGGCCATATTTTGCAGACATCTAGTTTTTTCATTAGAAACAGCATTTATTGCAGATTTTTCATTTATCCAATTAAAAACAGTTGGTGTTTGTATAGCCTGGGTCTGTTGAAAAGTGAAAGATTCAATTATCTAAGTGCTGAATGTGATGTTAGATAGTAGATTTCCTAATACATTGTGCATTACAGAGCAAGGATGATAACTATAAAGTTCCGGGGAGGCAAAAAATAAGAAGTTCCGATAAGGATCATTAAATTTTTATTGGCAAATATAAATGCCAGTCATTTTTTGTTGATGATCAAAGTCATGTCTTTCCACTCAGGTTGCAGCTGATTCCCACATACCACAGACTAGTGTTTAATGAACCCTACAGTTCAGAGCTAGAGATGTTTTCAAAGGTTAAAGGGATAGTTCACCCAAAAATGAAAATTCTGTCATTAATTACTCACCCTCATGTTGTTCCAAACTCCGTTCATCTTCGGAACACAAATTAAGATGTTTTTGATTAAATGTGAGAGCTCTCAGACCCTGCATAGACAGCAACGCAACTGTAATGTTCCCAGGTCCAGAAACGTTGTCAAGACATCGGTAAAACAGTCCATGTGACATCAGTGGCTCAACTTTAGTTTTGCGAAGCTACGAGAATACTTTTTGAGCGCAAAGAAAACAAAAATAACATAATTTATTCAACAATTCTTCTCCCCGAGTTACGTCTTCCGCCATTTTAGAGAGTATCACAACGCATACGCACGCTTTCCCCTAAGCGTAAGCAATGCTGATTACGCAGATTACGTTCATGTGTGCGCTTTCTCCCCCAAACGTAAAAACCGCTGATTATGTCGATTACGCTCTTGGGTACTCTCCAAAATGGCGGAAGACGTAACTCATGGGGGGAGAAGAATTGATAAATAAATTATGTTATTTTTGTTTTTCATGCTCTCAAAAAGTATTCTCGTAGCTTCGCAAAACTGAAGTTGAGCCACTGATATCACATGGACTGTTTTACAACATTTCTGGACCTGGGAACATTACAGTTGCGTTGCTGTCTATGCAGGGTCTGAGTCTGACAAGCTCTCACATTTCATCAAAAATATCTTAATTCGTGTTCCGAAGATGAACGATGGTCTTACGTGTTTGGAACGACATGAGGGTGAGTAATTAATGACAGAATTTTAATTTTGGGGTGAACTAACCCTTTAACTTCAAGTTAAATAATGCTCTGCGGTTTTCACTTTGCATTTTAATAACAGCTGATTCATTTTAAAGGAATAGTTCACCCAGAAATGAAAATTTCCTCAAGCCATCCAAGATGAAGTGTTTGTTTCTTCATAAGAACAGATTTGGAAAAATTTAGCATTACATCACTTACTCACCAATGGATGTTCTGCAGTGAATGGGTGCCGTCAGAATGAGAGTCCAAACAGCTGATAAAAGCATTACTATAATCCACAAAAATCCACATGACTCCAGTCCATCAATTAACATCTTGTGAAGTGAAAAGCTCTGTGTTTGTAAGAAACAAATTCATCAAGGCAGTTTTAACTTCAAACCGTTGCTTCTGGCTAAAACACAAGTCCTCTAAACATAATATTGATTTCTTAAGTGAAAAAGTCATCTCATCTGAATCAGGAGAGAAATATGCGCAGATCAAGCACCGTTTACAAGTGAGAACAGTTCTAAACAAATATGTCGGTGTATGTTGATGTGAGAGGGCAACAGTGGATTGACTTTCACTGGAGGAAGTGTTATTATGGATTATGGACTGGTATTTTGGCCAGAAGAAATGGTTGAAGTTAAAGCACCTTGATGATGGATTTGTTTCTTACAAAAATGCAGTGTTTTGCTTCACAAGGCATTAATTGATGGACTGGAGTCGTGTGGATTACTTGTGTTTTATCAGCTGTTTGGACTCTCATTCTGACGGCACCCATTCACTGCTTAGGATCCGTTGGTGAGCAAGTGATGTAATGCTGAATTTCTTCAAATTTGTTCTTATAAAGAAACAAACTCATCTACATCTTGAATAGCCTGAGGGTGAGTACATTTTCATTTAAAGGTGAACCATTCCTGTACGTTGCAACAATGCATTATTCGCCCTTTAGCAGACGCATTCTCATTCTAAGTTAATTACAGTACATTTTCACTACAGGGACAAGCCTCTAGGAAAAATCTGGAGGTTACATTCCTTGTTCAATGGCATAATGGTGCTAGCGCATGGATGACGCCGTCTGAGACCTGAAATTACAACCTTTAGCTTAGCAGTCAAGATCTCCAACCACTCAACCGCTCTATATTTTATGTCATGGGCACAACAAAACCTGTCACAATGCTGGTTATTTCCTTTTAAATTTAACTACTGCCACCATTCTTTAGTATTGTTGATGTTCTGCATACTTGTATACACTTAGAATGGTTCTTCATGACTAGATGCAGTAGTTCCACTACCATTAACTCTGCAACGACATCTAAGAGAGCAGTCATACATGGCAAGGGAACGAGGGACACATCCATCCCCTTACATTAACTCAGTGTCATTTTTCTCTCACTTCAGCCTAGAAAGAGAAGACCTTTTGAAACAGAGCTGATGACACATAGCCTGAGGCCGGGGCATAATGTTTATAAATAATGATAGTCGCCATTTCTAGTTAGGTTAATGGAAGCAGTAAATGGTAACTAAACAGACAGCTTCTCTTCCATGGCAGGGTTAGGGAGCTATTTCGGGCTGTGTCTCTAAGTCACTTCCCTTGTCAACAAGAGTGCTGAAACTCATCATTGTGGCTGCCGCCGCGGTTGTAGTAATGTGTGCCATTGTTTATGTATTATTCTTGTTTGTTTCTTCCAGTAAATTACGTTGAATTCACCATAATTCTGTTACTAAACACTGTTGCTTCCATTTGTTTATTTATGCATTAACCGGTTTGCTGTTTATTGGACGGGGTGGCACCTCTTTCCGTCATAGTTTTCTCTATCTACAGGCTGCAAGCTGCATTTATGTATTATGCATAGATCACAGAATTACTGCAGTGGCTAAGCCGTTTTGCACAGTTGCTTTGCCATGCCAAGTGACAGACAAATGGAAAACTATCATACTGCTGCTAGAATTGACAATTAACTGCATTATTCGGTCCTCACACAGAGGACAAATTGTTTTATATTAAACTCAATGTGTAGCAGAACAGTGGAAATATTCTATGCCATCATGGCAAAAGATCGACAACAGATGATTACAAATTACAGTTATTACCAGCCAACAAGGGCACTCGCTCGACGTGCACTTTAGCAATTTATATGGAATGAACATCCTTGACATCAAGGTTATGTTAACAAAAAAAATCTTAAAAAGAAAAATTGTTACTTGAAATAAAAATCATTTTATTCCAGTAATTTGTCAAGGAAATACGTCTCGGTTATGTATGGTAACCCTCGCTCCCTGAAGGAGGGAACGGAGACGTCACGTCGGATGACCGACAAACTGGGATCTCATTTAGCGAGACCAATCTACTTCGAGTGTAAACTAAATGAGCCAATGCACATTGGCATGCGATTATTGCATCCAACTGCCGCTGATCACAGCGTGAGTATAAGTAGGCAGCAGATGCAGCGCATATTCAGGTTTTCACTGAGGAGCCGAGCCGGTGACCCGGCCGCTCAGCGGTAGTACAGGAGCTGTGGCGACGGGACATGACGTCTCCGTTCCCTCCTTCAGGGAACGAGGGTTACCATACATAACCGAGATGTTCCCTTTCAGTCGGTCACTCCCAACGTCACATCGTATGACAGACGAATTGGGATCCCTAACAAAGGGCCACAGGTACTGCCCCTTCCAGTGTCCCGTGGAAGCCACCTGCTCCCCTACTTTTTGGCGTAGGCCAGGGCTTACCACAAGCGGACCAGCTACTGCTGCTATGGCACTACCACTTGGGACTTAAGTACTAAGTCGTAACCCACCGCCTTTCTTGAGTACAATAAAGTAGGGGCTGTAAAACCCCGTCTTCATATCGGCTGGAGGGACCGGCTCTATCGCATCCTTTGCCACTAGGACTGCGATCTCTGCACGCAAGACAGGGGCATCTGCTGCTTTCACTGAAGTAAAGTGGATGCCCCTGAACTTGGGAGGGCGCCGGGCGAACTGAATCGCATAGCCTAGGATAGGACTGGGTAGCGCTAGCCAGGCTCCCAGATGCCGCGCAAATGGCACCAACGGAACTACAGGCATACCTGCAGTGGGGCAGCGAGGAAGAACGCAGGGACCTGGCCCGGGCATCTCGTAGCCGGTCCGAGGCAGGGTCTGAGTGTGTGTAACACTGACCTGCGTTCGAGCAGAGGGTGCGTGGGTAGTCCGTTGGTTCGTCCTCCCGATCCACCCACTGCTGCTCACTGGCGAGAAAGGAGGGTGAGTGTGATACGACACTGGATCGTCCACAACCCCCCGTCCCCTTTGGGGACCCAGAGATAGAGGAAATTGCTCTTGTCGAGTATTTGGGTACCACCGACCGAGAGGTCAG
>NW_015505613.1:825095-840623 GCF_001515645.1 Sinocyclocheilus grahami | reverse complement strand
TCGCCCGTCTCCGGGCCTCTTGCTCTCTCGCTTGCCACCAGGTTTGGCGGGGGCCTGGATGGGCGGGGCGGCTGCCCTGCGACCGACTCCATGGTGCAGCTTTGCTGGAGGCCGCGGGGACGGTGGCAGGGGGCCGCCCTCGGCAACGGCAGCAGCTGCACACTGGGGCAGGATGTACCTGATGGCCTCAGTCTGCTTTTGGGCAGCGGAGAACTGCTGGGCAAAGTTCTCCACCGTGCCGCCGAAAAGGCCGGTCTGGGACGTGCAAGAGGAGCGATGGTCCCCCGAGGGTTGGTTCCCTGGAGGGTTTGCCACCACTGTTACCCTCAGACCGCCCGTGCTACTGCCTGAAGTAGCCCCCGCCTGACTGCCGCCATGACGAGAACTAGATCGAGGCAGAGGCAACGGAACTCCGCCCCTTTGAGGAAACGGAGCTTGGCCCGCAACTCCGAGATGAACATCTTCCCGCAATGAGAACATGACTCATCCACAAACGCCACCTCAGCATGCTAGATGCCCAGGCACGTGAGGCAGCGATCGTGAACATCATCCAGCACCAGGTAGCAACCGCATCCAGAAACACCCGGGTGATACATTGTCTATAGCAAGACCCTAACGTTTACAAAGATGTAACGTCAAGTTTGCCACGCAACGTTGTCTTTAAAAAGACTCACCCGTAATTGCTCTTTTAGGGAAAAACCTCTTTTAGCGTGCTGAGGCGCACAGGGGAGATGGCCACCTGCAACACAAACAGGGGGTAGTGCAGCCTGATGTGTGCAACCCACTCGACACGGGAACCACCACCGCTGAAGCGCCATACCGCAAACACGAAGAGCTCTCAAAGAGCGTGCTGAACTCGTTCAGTCTTCTTCTCTCAGTAGAGTAGCCAGGAGCAGAACGATGTGATTGCTCGGCTCCGAAACGAAAAGCTGAATATGCATTGCATCTGCTGCCTACTTATACTCACGCTGTGATCAGCGGCAGCTGGATGCAATAATCACATGCCAATGTGCATTGGCTCGTTTAGTTTACACTCGAAGTAGATTGGTCTCTCTAAGCGAGATCCCAATTCGACGTGACGTCAGGAGTGAACGACTGAAAGGGAATCTCACTTTCCTTTAGTTTACCTTCTTGTACTAAAATAACAAATTAAAACTGAAATTAAAATAAATAAAAACTATATAGACAAATACATAATAATAAGAAAATGACAAAATCACAACAAAAAAAAATAAAATGAAAACAGATCATATAAATAAAAACATTCAAAATATTATTATAATAGTATATACTAAAATAACACTGATTGACACTTAACCATTATTTTTAAAGTTTGTTCATTATAGTTCAGTTTTGTATATTGCCTACCAGATTTTTTTTTTTAAATGAATACAACCCCTAAATACAACTGCTCAAATTAGGATATTACTGATATTTGATCCTGCTAAGACCTTTTTTTAATCATGTCCATCGTGAAACAAAAAATTTACTTGACCTGACATCCAAACAATGGAAGTGTTGGTGCAGTAGTTCCAAAATATCTCTATTGACACAAACAATATCTATTAAATAACAATGCATATGTATTTGAGAGAAAAAGATATACTGATAAACATTAATTCTGTCCAGACCTCTATTTGGCTACGTTCACACAGCAGCAGTCAAGAGTGCCAAATATGCTAATGATCATATGCAGTCTGGCAATGAAAGAGTGACAACTGCATTCTATACTTGAAGAAACTATAAATCATAAACCGAGTCATAGACGAATTTTAGAAGTGAGTTTGGTTGATATGTGCCATATGAATAGAACATCAATGGACATAAATGCAACAATGCAACATAAATGCAGGTTGTACTGTTGCTGCCAATCACTAATGTTAGGCTTGTCAACCTCTCTCAGCTACAAAAAAAACATAAAAAATAGGGGTATTGTGCAGCAATAAAGCAAGCTAAAAATGTTTGAGTAGAGGTGGGAACACACAAAAAAAGATGGAGAACAAAAATGGAGAACAATGAAAGCGGCAAAGAAAAAAATCCCAAACAGAATAATATAAAATCCTTAAAGAAAAAAATACAAAGTCTTACATAAATTACTCAAGAGGAAGAGAATGGAATTGTTGTTACCTGTCCATACAATTGTTCAAGGTTTGGCTCGTTAGCATGGTCCTGTAACTAAACCAACTGGCTGCAAAAAGTAAATAAAAGCTAATTCAAAATATTAATAAATACTATAGTAGTATATAAATAATACTGAAATAACAGGACTAAAACAGGACTAAATAACTGTGGTTCTCCAGGACTAACATTGGACATCCCTGGTCTATTTAAATAAGTGAACAGTATTCCAGCCTCTTCAGTGCTGTTAGACATTGAAACAGAAGTGCAGAGGACAGCTGAACTACGAGCTGAAGAATCTCTTCATTTAACCCTCTCTATCTAAATTTAATGGCATGTCTCAGTGCTCTTCCATCCAAGATAACAGTGTTTTAGTTGTTTTCCATCTATATCCAAAATGCTTTCACTGAAACAATGGTGTTTGGACTGCAGCACAGATTGTAAGTTATTTTTTGGGACAAAATGGACAAAAATAATAGAACCGTTCTTGTAACGGTCTTGAAAGTACTGCAACACCAGAAGAAATAGTACTTGTTACAATGTACATTTAGTGCCCAGCTCAGTTTGGGGTCTTTCCAGAGGAAAATAAAACAGCAGGACTGCTTGACAGAAGTCAGAATAACAGAGTGTACAACTGTACAACTACCATATTGTGGGTCTGATTGTGTTGCTTACTTTTTGGTGTTGAAAAGCGATGTAACCTTGTGGGTAAAGATGGCTGGTAAATGAAAGGCATAGAGGTTTGTGATCTATCACCAGTTTCTCTACTGACACTTTAAATTAAAGGAAAATTTTTAAATGTCAGTGAATAACCACTTTTGTGGTACTTACTGTATATGGTACTTTTTATCATTTTGTCTTTATACATTTTCATTCAAATGTTTTAGATCAGTATGGTTTTTAATTATGTTTTTTAATTTTTAATTTTTTAAATGAATGCTTTTATTCATCAAGGATACATTCAATTGTGCAATAAAGATGAAAGAAATTGTTGTTCTTTTGAATTATCAATATATACTGGGTAACATTTTATTTTACCGTGTCCTTGTTACATGTACTTACTATAGTAATAACAATAAATTATCCTTATATGCACCTAACCCTACAACAAACCCTCGTCCTTATCCTAGTAATTAATTAAAATTACTCAGTACTTAAATGTATAATAGCACTGGAAAACGGACACTGTAAAATAAAGTGTAACTGAATACTGAAAACAACATATCCTGTCCCCTTTTTTAAACACAGATTATAAAACAATGAATATTTCTTGAGCACCAAATCAGCATATGAAGGATCATGTGACACTGAAGACTGCTTTGCCATTACAGTAATACATTTTAAAATATTTAAAAACAGAAAAGTTATTTTAAATGGTATTATTTCACAATATTACTGTTTTTTATATATTTTGATCAAATAAATGCAGCCTTGGTGAACATAAGAGGCTTCTTTCAAAAAAATGTTTAAAAGCTTAGAGACTGCAGACTTCTGAACGACAGTGTAGACTTTAATAGAAAGGAGCAGAGAGCTTGTTGGAGGTCAAGGTTTGGCTGGTTAGTATGTCTGGTAGATAACTGCAGAAAAAGATCTGGCTTTTTCCATTGAAGGCCATTCAAAAATATAAGTGTTTTAATGGAGTACAATTTTCTCAAAGCAACCAGCCACTGCTACATGTTTAAAGTGGTCATGAACTGAGAAATCAAAATTCCCTTGATCTTTTGGCATATAAGAGGTAATTTTACTATTACAGTTTTTCTGAATTGCTAAAACACTAAACCCCAATCTCTGAACCACATTCTCACTAGCTTAAACCAATTTGCAGAATAAAGCACTCTTTCTGCTAAACCTTAAACACGTTCAGGCAGTTAGACTCTATTTGCAAATCTCATGCACTCTTTTTGCAAAACTCTAAACACATTCTCTTTCACTTAAACACTTAGAATACGGTGATGCATTTGTGCTGCAAAATGCTAAACACACGCGGCAAAAGTTAAACACAACTAAAGCACAGTTGTCATCGTTTACACATGATGCAAAATTGTTCACACTTGTTTCTAATGACGTGATCAAGCCAACTGTACAACATATGAGCCAGTTCAGAGTGCACAAGTGGCACAGGTGACTGAATGATGATACGAACAGATGGAAACAATCTGAGAAGGAGAGGAGGACGAGTACATGTAAGAAGTGGAGGATGAGGAGAGAAAGAGTGAGGTTTAGAGAGTGTTACAGTTTTTGCCTATTGCTTGAACACTATAGACACTTGCTTAGACCAAAGTAACAAAACTTGAAGCTTTTGTTACTATACTTTAAACACAGTGTAACCATACCTTAAACAAAAGCGCTGCTTTGCACTTCAGTTGCAATTCTGCAACACACTTGCTCCTGCACACTACACACTATTTCATACATAAGACACTTCGTTCATAAATGAAATCTCATGGGTACCATTGGGAAAACACATCTATTCAAAATACAAAACATATTGGGTGATTGAAAACACTTAGACACACACCTGAAAACACTTACTTACAAAACTGTTCACCAATCAGCCAACCACAAATTGGCCTCAGTTGAGCCATTTTGAGAACTTTGCAAGCATGGAGGCAGGGAGAGCAAGAGGAAGAGGTAGAGGAAGAGGCAGAGGAAGAGGAAGAGAGAGAGGAGTAGGACATGGTCGAAGAGGCTATACACGGAACAATATTTCAGATGATATTAGAGCAACGTTGATGAGATCCTGTGGTCAGACCCAAACAGATGGCAGCATCTGTAATTCCACCCACGCACAATTGGCCTGTTTTTCTGTATTTACAGTAGTGTATATTGTGTTTTATTTTTGTATTATTTTTGCATTACTGCATTTACTGTACTGTACTGTACTGTACTGTAAAGTATAGTACTGTGATGGGCCGTATTGAGTTGATGTCATTTGTAACCTTTCAGTGCTTTTTTAAAACTGAATAAAAACAGTGAAAATTAAAGACTGCAGTGTTTTATATAAAGTACACTAGTGTGTTGCTGCTAATCTGAAAGTGTATTCATATGATGCAAGTGTGTATCATTTTGTCATCAGAGTGACATTTTGACAAAGGATTGTTAGGTTTTGATAGCAGAGTTTCAATTCGACATAGATGTGACTGGTTTATTTCCCAGTGTTGTGTCTTGTGTGCTTGTGTGTAAAGTTTTGACACAATGAGCCGAAGTTTTGCAAAAAGTGTTCAAGCAATAGGCAAAAACTGTATTGAGGCAGGATCTGTCACACCAGAGGGTTTTTTCTCTTTGTCTAGCAAATGAGACTACTTATGATGTGGACAAAGTCCTCAGGCCGGACTCAAGCACAAAGACATGATGCTGAGACAGAATGAATCTCTCATTGACCCTGATTTTACAATTGCACAACTTACAGTATTTGAGTGTAACCTGCTATTCATTTAGAGTTTTATTTCACCTTTTTGGCGTTTGCAGTTGGACTGCAGTATTTTTGCAGTAGCCAAGTGCTGAATATATACAAACATTCAGTACTATTCAATATTCAGCACAATACTATTCTTGCAGTACATACAGTAGGCCTATACAATATATTCACCTTACTCAGTTGCAATTACTATATTTTTTTTACAGAATTGCCAAATTTACTCAATACAATATATTGAGTACTTTTTTCTGTAATGTTCTGGATGCAGTGTTCTCCATGTTTCTCTGTAGTGTCTAATGATTGCTCTGTAGTGTTTATTTTATTGACTCATGTGTGTGTGATCTGAGAGCACAGGTTGATTTTGAGTGCAAGTGAAATGGTTTTGCAGTGATTGTTTGATTTTGTTGGAAGAGCCAGAGGTTTCGTGAATTTAGTTTGAGTATTTGGATTTGTGTTTAAGGTTTTGAGAAAATGAGTGATGGTTTCAAGAAATGTGTTTTAGCAATTCAGAAAAACTGTAAAACATTCTGTAAGTTTCAGAACTCAAAACTTTCTTGTTAGTTTAAAAACAGCTTATATTGAAGTAAATCTGCCAAAACTACAGGTTGTGGAATGTGCCTCTTTATGACGTAATAGTGTGGCTAAGCACCGCCTCCGCAGAAGAAGATCAATGCCTTCTTCTACATCACTGCCTGTTTAGCTCCGCCCACCGATTCACGCACGTAGTGGGTAAATAACAAGAGAGATAAATGCAGGTCTATGCAGAAATCAAATGATAAAAATGCTCCAAAAACAACAATACGCTGTGCAGTGCCAAGTTGGGGAAAAACACAGTCTTTGCATTTCCTTCCTTCTGATCCCAACATTAGAAAAGAGTGGATTAACTTTATTTTTAATGCTTTATTTTTTAATGTTCCAGACCGAGTCAGTAAGAACATGGTCCTTTGTTCACTTCATTTTACAGCGGATTTGCTTACAAACAAGGCACAATTTGAATCTTCAGAAAGATTGAAACTAAAAGATGATGCTGTGCCGAATATATTGGATCTAACAGTAATGCAGCATCCATCTGTGAAGGATGTAGCCTGTCAAACATACACAACTGTTAGCCAATCATAGCAGTGTTACTTCCGCGTCTACAATCCGCCACACCTATTCAAACAGCGTTCTGATGAGGGGGGTCTGTTGTTCTGTCCACACATATTTCCTTTACCATTACTCAGGGATGCGAAGTAACAAATTACAAATATACACATTACTGTAATTAAGTAGTTTTTATTAGAAATTTAACTTTTTTGAGTAGCTTAAAACTTGTGTACTTTTACTCGAGTATATTTTAAGTGATGTATCAATACTTTTACTCCACTATTTTCCCTCCAATTTGTGGTTGTTACATGTTTGTTTTAATTTGATTTTTATCCATCAGCGTGACTGGATAGAGAGAGAGAGTAATCGGTCTTGTGACTCTCGTCAAATAAAATTGCATAGAAAACTTTAACCGCCAACTGGTGATAATCATGGCTGCTGGAAGTGCCTTCTTCAAGCATCAATTCAGTTGAGTAATCAGCATCTTCCTCTAATATGTTATGGTAAATTACGGATTTCTGCTTACTAAATGATCTGTGTATGCTAGCCTATCTACAAGGCCTGAAATTTGGTCTGAGGTTGTGGGTATTGTGTACAATGTTACAGTTTTTGCTATATGGCTTACACACATTTTGCTAAATTTGGCACACAAGCAAATAAGACACAAAGACTGCACCCATTCTTTATTGTAAATGTAAAGGACTGAAACACTTACCTGTACATATTCATGTCGAAGTTCTTTGACCCTGACACTGTTCCTCTCAAATGGGACCCTGTACAATTGCTTCATGGTCATGTTGTGCTTTACCAAGATGCGTCTGATAGTTGTAATGCTTCCTCAATTTATGTTGTTGAATACTTGCCTATCTGCAAGTATTTGTTGCTATAGCTGGTGGAGACGGATTGCATTGTTTGCTCTGTCTAGGTTCACTATGGCAAGTTCCTGCTGTTGGGTGAACAGGTGTTGGCGTCCACCCCCAGTAGGTCTTCTAGCCATTCTGTAGAATAATGCAACCACAAATTGTTCTCGTTTGCTTCTTTTTTACAGTACTGTGTATACTGAACTTTACTGTATTTACCATACACAGTACTGAAACATCTCAACATGTTATCACAGTATGTTTCACAAAACTACGACTTTTGTTGAAAAAGGAGCATTAGCCACCCTGGAATACAATATATGTGATACAGTAACGTGATATGGTACAGTACTGTCCTTCTCTCTCTCTCTTCCCCTCTCTCTCTCTCTCTCTCTCTGAGATTTCATTTTTGAACTAAGTGTCTTATGTATGAAATAGTGTGTAGTGTCTAGGAGCAAGTGTGTTACAGAATTGCAACTAAAGTGCAAAGCAGTGCTTTTGTTTAAGGTATGGTTACACTGTGTTTAAGGTATAGTAACAAAAGCTTCAAGTTTTGTTACTTTGGTTTAAGCATGTGTCTATAGTGTTCAAGCAACGGGCAAAAACTAATAACTCCCTCAAGTGTCACGTTCATAATGCAGTAAATTCCATTCCCGTTTACTTCAGTATATAGAGTGAATACTTGTTTTGTTTACTGTGTGGAGACGTGCTGATATCGCATTTGGTCTTGTTCTGTATCGCGTATCTTGTCAGTGTCTGCGCTTGCTTGGCCATTTGTTGTGGAGAAAATAAGGAAAGTGTGTCCAGCTGAATCAATGTAGTATTTTGTTAGAAGGGTATAAAAAAGCCTAGTTTACCGCGGCAGCCATCGCATGACGGCCTCCTCGTGTGAAAGTTTTGTTACTTTGGTTTAAGCATGTGTCTATAGTGTTCAAGCAACGGGCAAAAACTAATAACTCCCTCAAGTGTCACGTTCATAATGCAGTAAATTCCATTCCCGTTTACTTCAGTATATAGAGTGAATACTTGTTTTGTTTACTGTGTGGAGACGTGCTGATATCGCATTTGGTCTTGTTCTGTATCGCGTATCTTGTCAGTGTCTGCGCTTGCTTGGCCATTTGTTGTGGAGAAAATAAGGAAAGTGTGTCCAGCTGAATCAATGTAGTATTTTGTTAGAAGGGTATAAAAAAGCCTAGTTTACCGCGGCAGCCATCGCATGACGGCCTCCTCGTGTGAAGACCGAAGAGTGTAAAGACCATCAACTCTACCGTGCGACTCCACCAGGGCAGGGACGCCGGCAAAGGATAAGTATCACTTTTTTATTTCTCCTCTTTCCTATTACTTGTTTCACTTCTGTTTCAGTGTTTAAAACCATTTCTTACTATGTGTGTTAAGCTAAATCTCAGAAATGGGTCTCAAAGAACTACACTTCCCAGAGTGCACCAGCAGCAGCAAACTGGCTGCTTATCACAGGATCAGTCATTGTCACTGATTAAGAGCACCTGTAAAAACATGGAGGTTCTCATTCATTCAGAAAAGAAACTTCAGAGAGAAGACGCTCCAAGTTTGAACTTCTCATTAGCCACCGAGAGGGAAGACTCGCTCCCCAGAGGATAAAAATCATCGGAGACCTCGTCTTGTGGGAGGGTCCATTGGGGAAGACAGTGGGTGGAGCACATCCCGACTTGTTTGAAGAAGTGGAGGTTAAAGCATATGAGTCCAAAACACACTTTGCTCGCTCCATGAGGACAGCAGCTGTCAAATATCAAGAAATCACAAGTCCAACAACAGACACAGCTGCCCAGCTACAGCAGGAGGATGTGGCTCAGGCCAAATTTACAGCTGCTAGTAACCGTGAGTTCCTTGAGTGGTGGCACTGGGACAGCATCGGAGCTGCATGTGAGCCAAGATGTGGAGGATGCCGATGTGGAAACTGTCCACCAGGAGGAAAAGAAATGACCCTGGCAGAGGAGAGGGAGCTTGAGATCATTAAAGGAGGCCTCACCTACAAGAAAGGGGATGATCACACACCAGCTCCACATTGGGATGCAAAGTATCCTTGGACGGTAGATCCAGCCTCTCTCCTAAACAACAAAGGTGCAGTCCAGGCTTGTTTCTTAAGGATGGAAAAGCAACTAAGTAGAGAGCCAGATTGGAAAGTCGCATATGCTACACAGATCCATGAAATGGTCGAATGGGGCACAGCCATAAAACTCACCAACAAAATCATGGACAAGTGGAACGGACCAGTGTGGTACGTAAGCCACCTGGTGGCGCCAAATCCTCATTCGGTGACAACACCAGTTCGTATTGTATGGAATAGTAGCCAGAAATACAGAGGTGTGAGTATGAATGATCTTCTTCTGAAGGGACCAGACGTTCTCAACCCTATCAGAGCTGTCCTGTTTAGGTTCAAAGAAGGGATGCATGCATCTCTAGTAAAGCCTGGGTGATAAAAGGCCATAGACTTGCCAAGAAAATGGTTGATAGCTGTGTGATTTGCAAGAAAAACAAGGCAAAACAATGTCAACAAATCATGGCTCACCTGCCTCTAGAGCGAACAGCCCCAGCTGCACCTTTTGAATTCACCACCATGGACCTGTTCGGCCCTTATGAAGTGAAAGATGAGGTTAAGAAGAGAACTAGACTCAGAGTATGGGGAATAGTCTTCTGCTGCATGGCTTCCCGAGCCATACACACTGAAGTGGTGAGTGACATGTCATCTGAAGGATTCCTGCTAGCCTATCAAAGGTTCACTTCACTGAGAGGACACCCCAGGAAACTCTGGTCAGACCCTGGCACTAACTTTGTGGGAGCCAAACCTGCTCTAGAGAAGCTTCACAAATTTCTTGACCGACTAAACAAATCTGAACTTGAAGACACAGCTGCCAAGCATGGTACAGAATGGTCGTGGAAGATCCACCCTGCAGACTCTCCCCATAGGAATGGAGCAGCAGAGGCAGCTGTCAAAGTAGTGAAGCGGGCGTTGAGCAACCTTGGTGGAGATGGTGTTTTCACATGGGGAGAATTCCAAACTTTTCTTTTCATGGTAGCCAACCTAGCAAATGAGAGACCCATCGATGCAAGAACTCAAAGCAGAGAAGACTGCGTAGAGTACATCACCCCGAATTCTCTGTTAGTTAAAATGGTAACATTTGTTTCTCTGTCTTTAAAGGTTTACAACCTAATTTACTGAATCAACTGACAAAGCCAAAAAGAAAATTAAAAGTGATTGAGTCGGAAATTTGAGTTGTCCTTGTGTCCTTTGGAAGTTGAACAAGGGTAGGACTTGACAATGTGTAAGTAAGTTGTTGTTTTTTAGCATGTAAGTTTGGCAGTGTTATTTTTTAGGATTACTGATAAACTACTGTCATTTGATTTGTATTATTTGTATTTGTTATTTATTTTAATTTTAGTTAAATTATGTCTGAATTTATTATGTCTGTATAGGTCTTTTATTAAGTTTTTAATTTGAGTTATTTTAATACTTCAACAAACTAAATGGAGATGAAATATATATATATATATATATATAATATCTTTATTTTTAAAATGTGTATAAGTAGTATTTATAAAGTTTTAGCTTTTAGTTTTGGATCTGTTTTTAGTTGTTTTAATAGTACAATTGATTGCTTCTGTTGTCCTCATTTGTAAGTCGCTTTGGATAAAAGTGTCTGATAAATGACTAAATAAAAAAAATAATAAAAAAAAAATAGAGAGAGTCGCGCGATCTGCACTGCTGCGTCTTTCCCTCACGTGCATCCTGCAGCAGTCACTTGGAGAAGTCGGCAGCTTGTTGACTCCTGATGAGTTTGAGCACGGGATGTGTGCTGTGAAAAAGTGTGTTGAGTACACTCTAAAACACTTGGAAACATGGGAAAACTGTTAACTATGGCTTAATGTACTGAAATTGGAGGACCAGATTCAGTATGCACCTTACTGATGACCTGTGGCATTATTACACTGCATCTCTGTCAGCGCATGATGTAAAAAAAACTGCTCATTAATGAACAAAGTTTTCTGTTTGATCCATTTTATACAATCTGCCCTCATTTAGCAATTGCACTCGTGCAAAAAAATTTTTTTAAGTTCAACACTTTTTGTTCCATTCAGTTGTAGATGCTGCTGATAGAGCAGCTTATTCGCCCAGACCACCTCAGCCCTGCAAAGAGACGTGTGTGTGTTGTACAATATTTTGATACCTGCCACAACAGAGCATCATTTCACATCAGACTGTAGAGTATCTCCATTTTTTTATTGTATTTTTGTTTCACAGCTGACGGCATTCCTAACTTCATTCCATTCCAGTAGGTTTCTTTTGTCAACTTTGAGTATACAGTCAGTTACCATTCTCAACAATTCCAGGATTCTTATTCTTTGTGCTTCAAAATACACCGCTCACATACAACTTGCTGGCAAAATTTTCTATGCTCTGAACATGTCAAAAGGGAAGCTATTTCCATCTCAAAGTGAAAGCCGTGTGAACACCTCCTGACATCAAATGGAATGTTTCATCTGTGGTTGAGCAGATTGGACTGAGGAATATCTTTTTTATACACTTCTAGTGTCATATCCAAGAACCATGTATTATGTCATTGGTTGCTATGGGATTAATGACTTAGTGACTGCATGAATTATAATATAATTCCTTCATTATTATATGCTATATTAAATGCTGTTCATTTTACAGTTTTTCTCAGTCGCTTTGGTGCATTTCTCACATCACTATTTACATTTGCACAACAGTTAGTTCAACCTCCACATCATAGTAGCAGTTTCTCATTCCTTCAAACAAATTGCAAATGTTTTTGGACATGCATCAATTGCTTTCATACAACTCTCTGCTGTTTTATAACATTATCATTTGCTTATGTCATGTCAGTCAAAATTAACTATACTTGTGAATGCTGAATAGTCATTCCATATAAAAAGAATAGTCCACATTTCATTGCTTGAGTCATTACATACAAAAATGTTGAACTAGTTGTCAAAATCTGTCAAGCAAATTTTACAAATTTTTTAAAATCTTTTTTTTCCTGAAAATGTCTCCTAAATTGAACAATTTCTCTCAGGTGAATCTCAACTTTCACTGATGAGAAGGGGTGTGTGAAGCATTAGTTGCAACCAATGATAAGCCACTTCTCTACAATCACTGTCAGAGCTGAATCCCATAAACCCCCACTTTACAAGCATATATGAACCAAGCAGGACATAGTGTGTACCATTTCTACAATACTGTGACACAGAAATGGAAGGTCAGCCTCGTAGAAGAGGGGGAAGGGGACAAAACAGGGGAAGAGGAAGAAGAGGCCAAGTACATAGGCGGATCCCTGATGAAATCAGGTCTACAATTGGGGATCATGTTAATCAGGTTATCAAGGTGGAAGAGGGCCCCTTTTTACTCCGCAACAAGAGGAAGCCATTTGTGCAATGGTGATTGCAAACAGTGCCATAAGGTTGAGAGAGATACAAAGTGCTGTTATAGAGGATTACAACATCTTTGGGAATATTGAATCCGTTTCAGTCCCTACAATTGACAGAGTGCTCAGGAGGAATGAAATGCGCATGAAACAATTGTACAATGTGCCATTTGAACGGAACAGTGACAGAGTGAAGGAGCTCCGTCACCAGTATGTACAGGTAAACCATGTATGTGTTCTATGTATATTCTAATGTTCAGTGCTGTAAACTGTTTACTTTGTGTAGTGTCATGCACTACACTTACATGACAGTTCTGTGTATTCACAGTGCATACTGTACAATGTTGTCCAAAATGCATTGTTACACAGGAAAAGTTGTTACAGTTTTTCTCACTCCCTCTTCTGTAATAAAGCATGTACTGGCGCTGGAGGGCAGGGAACCGCTGCACACATTCATATACCTTGATGAGGCGGGTTTCAATCTGGAAAAAGGTAGAAGACGTGGAAGGAATCGCATTGGACAGAGAGCAACCATTGATGTCCCAGGCCAACGAGGAGGGAATATTACTGTGTGTGCAGCCATCTCAGAAAACGGTGTCCTCACCCATATCCACCGCCTTGGTCCATACAACACACAACATCTGCTGACTTTTTTTAGACACTCTTTACAGGGACATAATCCCTGAGAATGAGAGGGGTCTAACTGGAGACCATCTGAGCAAGCATGTTGTTGTTGTATTGGATAATGTGCGTTTTCACGACTCGGGTGTCGTCAGACAGTGGTTTGGAGCACATGATAGGATGCTGGTGGCATATCTCCCTCCCTACTCACCATTCCTAAATCCAATAGAGGAGTTTTTCTCTTCCTGGAGGTGGAAGGTATATGACCGGCATCCACATACCCAAATGGCCCTGCTAGCGGCCATGGATGCAGCATGTGATGACATCACAGCAGAGTCCTGCAGAGGGTGGATTCGCCACTCGAGGAGATCCTTTCCTCGCTGCATTGCAAGAGATGATATTCACTGTGATGTAGATGAAATTGTGGCCAGACCAAGAGGAACGTCTGGATGTGCATGAATGATTACAGTACTATGTATGTTCAGTTCCAATATGTACTGCAATGTTGTGCACCGCTCTACCCAAAGGGAGTTTGTTTGTTGTAAATAAGGGTGTTTTTTTTGTTTGTTTTTTTTTGCACAATGCTGTGAACAAATTACAATTGCAAAGAGCATATGCAGTAAAAATGTGAAACATACAGTGGGGCTGTCTTGTACACAATGCTGTGAACAAATTAGAATTGCAAAGAGCATATGCAGTAAAAATGTGAAACATACATATTCAGTGTCTTGTACTCAGTTACCTCACTAAATACAGTAATGTGTAACTTTACTGTATTTTTCAAATGGCTGTGCAAATAGTATATAGTGCTGTCTTGAGCATTTTCAGGTAGTATCACCAAGATCTGACTTTTTTTGCATTGGAAAACATTGACAGAGTAAACTGTCATAATGAAAACATGACAAAGCCATTTGACTATCTTGTTCATAAACAATGGTGTTAGGACTTTTCATCTTGATGACACTTTCATTGACATGAATACTTGCTTTTGAGGAATGACCTATCCATTTTGAGCAAGTGATACACTTTTGCAGGTTACCAACTAGGTTTTGCAGTTTGTACTAATTGTTTTGAGAACTGCATTAACTGTTGTGCAAATGTAAATAGTGATGTGAGAAATGCACCAAAGCGACTGAGAAAAACGGTAATTGGGAATACTGAGTGTTAGCTGACAGTTAATTATTTAAAATTTTTTTATTTAATCTTTAGATAGATCAACAGAGAGTGTTAGAATGATACATAGATGATAGATAGAACCATAGAACGATAAAATTATATATGGACGGACGGATAGATAGACAGATAGACAGGCGCTGTCCATGAGGATGCAACCTGTCACACGTAGAATAAAATATTCTTTCATGCGAGTGTCCTTAATTTTAAAAATAATTTTCATAAGTACTTCAGAAGTTAAAAAAAGTAAAACTTCAAACATTTTTACAGTGGAAAAAAATACTGCGCCAGAACACGTGAGCACTAGATTTGGTGCCATTTTACCAGCACAATAAAACATCAAGCAGGCTCTAGTTCAGCTAGTGTATCACTCAAAGCAGTACAACATGACATTTATCCCTCCTGCTCTACAAAACCCTTCACAAACAAACAGCAAATACTCCCCAGCCTGCCGTACATTCACACGAACTTCATTGAATTTAAGCGCAATTGATTTCAAGGGCTGGGATGGGGGACTTGTTATTTTTCTATACACAAAGGCAACACTATTGTGACAGAGTGTCGGGCTGCTTACATTAAAGTGAATAGCGATCAAATAGAGGAGATGTGTCTTACCCAGGTAAGTGACCATCCTTGCCCAATTAAAGCAGCAGATCTGACACAGGGCTCCTAGGGTGCAAGCACAGTTCACTCAATAAATATTGACTGGTATGTTCTCGTTCTCTCTCTCTCTCTCTCTCTCTCTCTCTCTCTCTCTCTCTCTCTCTCCCCCTTCTTTCTTCCCCGTCCCACTTTTCTTTCTTTCTCTCTTCTCCCATTATTCTTTCTTCTG
>NW_015505613.1:821806-824877 GCF_001515645.1 Sinocyclocheilus grahami | reverse complement strand
CTGATGTTCTCTCTCTCTCTCTCTCTCTCTCTCTCTCTCTCTCTCTCTCTCTCTCTCTCTCCCCCTTATTTCTTCCCAGTCCAACTTTTCTTTCTTTCACTCTTTTCCCATCATTCTTACTGCTGTTTCAGAGACAAGTTCACAACTTTGGCAATCTCCAGGGGATAAACCTCACCCCACTTGTGCTTGTTACACAAAGGAAACTGAATTTCTATTTGTCTTGGAGAAAACGTGACTCAAAGCAACAGAAATAAAGCGAACAATCTATTTTTTCACTGCACCAATTTTGCCCTATTGAAAAGCAAACTGAAACAGAGAACTCATTGTGTTTTCTCTCCCTCTCTTCATTATTTCAAAGAGAGACAGAAATGGCTTTTTATTTTCCTTCAATACAAACAGCAAGAGGAAAGCACAATCTTAAATCAGAATAAAGGAGCAAGACAAAAGCCTTTGTTTTAGCCATCTAAACAGGCTGTGAATGAAAAAAATCAGTTTGAGTTTGAAAATGAGTTTGATGTTCTGTATGCGTAATCATTTCATTTGAAATAACAGTTGACCCAAAAATGAAAATGTTAATAATTTTTACTCACCCTCATTCTATGATAGATCTCTTAAGTCAAAAAACACATAAAAAACACAACAAAATAGTCTGTCTTTTGTGTATTGGAACTCAGTTTCAGTCATTATTCAATGATAATCATCCCCTCCAGCAAGCTGTTAATTCAAGAACAGTGGCATCTGGATTAAGTGAGTGAATTGGCCAAGAACTGAATCAGTGATTATTTTGAGCAGGTTCGTTTGGAACCATTGAACCATTTGATTCGGTTCACAAATCAAACTGAGCGATTCCGTCTCCATCACGAATCATCATGAATTCGCAGACTTAAAAGGTATGGTTCACCCAAGACTGAACATTTACTGAATACGTACTTACTCTAATGGCATCCAAGACGTAGATGAGTTTGTTTCTTCATCGGAAAGGTTTGGAAAAATTTAGCATTACATCACACGGATCTTCTGCAGTGAATGAGTGCCATCAGAATTTGATTATACAAACATGCAGCTTTTTGCTTCACAAGATGTCAATTGATGGACTGGAACCATGTGTATTACTTGTGGATTATCGTGATGTTTTTATCAGCTGTTTGGACTTCTGACGGCACCCATTCAATGCAGAGGATCCATTGGTGAGCAAGTGATGTAAGGCTAATTTTCTTAAAGGGGTCATATGATGTGATTTAAATTTGTCCTTTCTCTTTGGAGTGTTACAAGCTCTTGATGCATGAAGAAGATCTGTAAAGTTGCAAAGACTAAAGTCTCAAATCCAAAGAGATATTCTTTATAAAAGTTAAGACTTGTCCACGCCCTCCTAAAACGGCTCGTTTAAACACACCCCCACATGTCTACGTCACAATGTGGAAGATTTGCATAACACTGCCCAAATGTTCACGCAAAGAAAGAAGGCGTAACTTTTATTCTCGCTGTAGCCGGCGGTGCCATGTGTTGGAGATGCTCTGTGTTTCATTGTGAAAGTGAAACTACTTTGTTTGGCCTTCCAAAAGAGGACAATATCCGCTTTGTCATGCCTGGAGCTGATCCGTGCTGGTTGCTGAGGAAATACATCGACTTTGCACTGTCGATCGCCGGATCGGCTCTCAGTGGGGACGAAGCGCCGGGCGCCGCTCACTCAAGACGCTGTGTGTTTTGTTGTGAAAGCGAAACTACTTTGTTTGGCCTTCCAAAAGAGGACATAATGTTTCTATAAAGTGGGGCAGTTCCAACTTTGCAAGGACAGTCTGGCGCTTCTGACTCACAGACTGTAAGTACGTTTTTTATATTTAAAGAATTTGCCACTGATGATTCAAACAAGAGTTTTGAGCAGTGTAGAGTAGCACTTGTTGTTTGTCATTTCTCCGATCACAAATGCAGACATGGTTTTATGTTTACGTGGCGCAATACGCAACGCAAAGCGTAAAAACACAGTATAAGTCATTATAATCAGTAATTATGTCCCCACTGGATGCAACAAATGCCTCGTTTGTAATGGGTTTATTGGCTTTGTCTGGTTGCGCCGGGACACATGGAAACACAGTATGGTAAGGGGCATAACATTTCCGGCACACGCTTGAGGTATTCAGCCAATCACAACACACTGGATAGCTGGCCAATCAGAGCACACCTCGCTTTTCAGACCAATGAGCTTTGTAAAAATCGATGCGTTTAAGAAAGGCGGGGCATAGAGGAGAAACAATAATGTACATTATGTGGAAAATAATGTGTTTTTTTTTACCTTAAACTGCATTAACACGTTGCATTACATCAAATACACAAAATAATGTTATTTTTAGCAACATCATATGACCCCTTTAAAATCTGTTGAATCTGATGAAGAAATAAACTGTGTAAATTTTCATTTTTGGGTGAACTACTCCTGTAATGATCCAGTCACAATGGTTCTCAAAAAGCAACAGGAAATAGTGAATTTTCATTTTTGGGTGAACTATTCATTTATTTAATCTGTCATATAATTGGTTGGCAGATAACTGAAAGGGTATAAACGGCTTGTTTTGGCTCAGAGGAATTACTGATGAGGTCCATGATGAGCACAAAACACACCTCAACTAGACATTTGCTTTATTTTTAATCATGCAATAAAACAGTTGGGACTTAAAAGCAGGAATAAATAAGCAGTAAGCATGCACAAAGACCTGTGGAAAACAAATTACAACGTAAATTTATGGTGCTGGAACTTCACAGTAAGGGCAGCACGGAGGCGGAACAGGGGGAGGGACAGAGGGCCAGGTCCAAGGATAGGAGAGACCAGGGACTGAGGCAGAGCCGGACGAAGCTGAGGACCACCACAGCAGAGCAGACGGGACAGAAGATCCCCACGGCGGAGCAGAAGACCACCAGAACCAGACAGTAGACCACCACGGTGGGGCAGAGGAACATCACGGCGGAGCAGAGGACCACTACAGCGGAGCAGAGGACCACCAGAACCAGACAGTAGACCACCACGGCGGAGTAGAAGACCACCAGAACCAGACAGTAGACCACCACGGCGGAGCAGA
>NW_015505613.1:786950-821016 GCF_001515645.1 Sinocyclocheilus grahami | reverse complement strand
ACTCATGAAGATCAGTTGTGACTTGACTTGACTCGACTCATGAAGATCAGCTGTGACCTGACTTGACTCCTGAAGATCAACTGTGACCTGACTTGACTCATGAAGATCAGTTGTGACTTGACTTGACTCATGAAGATCAGCTGTGACTTGACTTGACTCATGAGTATCAGCTGTGACTTGACTTGACTCATGAGTATCAGCTGTGACTTGACTAGACTCATGAGTATCAGCTGTGACTTAACCTTTATTCAAGAGACGTGGTAAACAGGCAGGGTCAAACAATGGCAAACAAGTATATGGCGGGCAAAACACAAGAATAGTCCCAGGCCTAGCGTAGGTCACCAATCAGCAGACAGATTCACAGGGGCGAGACGAGAGGGAAAGATCCAGGAAAACAGGCAAAGATCAGAAACCGCGAAAACAGGCAAGGCAAAACAAGGAAAAAACAGAGACTCGGAATGGGGTACGGGCTAAACAATACTCAGCAGAGAAAGGTGGTTAGAGTGGGTGTTATATAGTGAGTGAGGTGATTAGAAACAGCTGTCTGCAATGAGTGCAATCAGTGCAGTGTGCAAATCGTGCAAAGAATGATGGGATATGTAGTCCGGGGTGCTATGCAACAGTTTGTGTTGTGCGAGAGTCAATGTAATGGAAAGGGTGACCTCTGGTGGTGAATAAACAGAAGTCCATGGACCGAATTCGTGACAGCACACTTATCTGTGCATCTAGCAGTTCTGTCATTGTAAGTGAAAAGTCTTGGTTGTATGTGTTGTAGGATTAGTCAAAGTCAGTTTTGATCAGGTGGACCTCGAATTCTCAGATCGAGTTCTTTTAAAACCTGAGCTAGAAATAAACCTGAATGAATTAATAATGATTAATTCCCTTACAACTAAGTAAATTATTACAGTGTGCAGCAACTTAATTTAATTTTCGTTCTTTTATTTATTTATTACTATACATTTATTGTAGGTGTTGTATTAAAACAATATGTCCACCCAAATGTCTGCTTTTACAATAGAGCAATTTTATTCTAGATCTAAAAAATGAGAAGATCATGAAAAATGCTTTATCTTTACAGACAGACCCTATAATCTGATTTACAGGATGATTTATGATGAAAGATGTTTTATGGTTTCCAGAAGGAATAAGACCACAACACTCCTCTTTTCCCTAGAGGTCATTCTGGAGAAGGACACTGACAACAGAGCTGGCAAAGATAAAAATCAATCAATACTGTGATATGAAATTATATTCCCCTCCCTCCATAATCCTCCAGGAGACAACAACTGAACCAGGACTGCTGCTAGCCTGGGTGATGATAAAAAAATAATAATAATAAAAAAAAAATCAACATTCTGTCAATTAATATGCAACCCAAAATCTTAGTGCGGTTTACTTTCAGTGTTTAGGTAATTAATTCTGAGGTAAAGATGTGACAAATTTTGAAATATAAATTTTTGTCTCATCATTCTCATCTATATATGAGATTGTGTGATTTCATAGAATGATTAAATATCTTTATATGAACTCAATTTAAAATAGAAAATATTAAAATAAGTAGCTGTAAGCTCATGATTATCATGCTCACCAAGGTTGCATTTATTTGATCAAAACTACAGTAAAAACAGTAATATTGTGAAATACTATTACAATTCAAAACTATTTTTATTTGAATATATTCTAAAAAGTAACCTGAATTTTCAGCAGCCATTACTCCAGACATCAGTGCTACATGATCTTACAGAAAGCATTCTAATATGCTGATTTGCTGCTTGAGAAACATTACTTATTATCATAAATGTTAAAAAACGGTTTGCCGTTTAATATTTTTGTGGAAACCGTGATACACTGCCATTCAAAAGTTTGGAATAAGTCAGATTTAAAAAAGAAAACAAAATGAATACTTTCATTCAGCAAGAATGCACAACTGATCAAAAGTGACAGTAAATTTATCGTTCTAATAAATGCTGTTAATTGAACTTTCTATTCAAAGAACATTTCACATTTCCACAAAAATATTAAGCAGCAAAAATAGTTTTCAAGATTGATTACAGTATAAAAACCATTATGAAGAATTAAGTGCCAGTGATAACTGATAATAATTGTACAACGAATCAGCATAAAACGTAAATAAAATTCCTAATTATTCTAAACTTTTGACTGCCAGTGTATATTTGAAATAAATAGTGCAGAGTATTAAATATTTGTATTCATCATTTTATTCAGAATCTGAATTTTTTTTTTTGCTGTTTTTCAGTAGTGCCTTAGATGTTTGGACCCCATTTATCAAATAAGAAAGAAGAAGTCTGGTGACCGGTCTGAATGCAGAAAAATAAGTAACTTGGTACATTGATACATTTGGGTACATTTTTGGCCATTTGAGTGTGAATAAAATATCTGTTGTCCAACAAGAGTACAGCCTGAGTTGCTCACTACCATTTTATATGCATAAGATGGCACCTGGGAAAGAAACCATTCAGTAGTATTTCATTCAGTCACTTTTATGACTGAAATGAAAACCAAGTCATCACAAACACTGCATAAATACACCAGCACCCTTCCTCTGTGCCGTTTCCCTTAATACGCAAAGCCACTTGTATCAGCATGGTATGAACAAACAAAGCGATTTATTTTCCTCCCCAGTCATATTTCGTCTCAAGCAGACAGCAGTGCTCAGTCTTGTTAATGGTTTTGGTATTTGAGTTTATCGGAGTCTGTTCTGGAGTTATGGCAGAAATGTGTTTCTGGCTTACTGATTCATAAAAATCATGATTGTTGCAGTCATAACATGAGTTCAAAGCGTCGCCTTTCTATTCCATCGGTTGGTCACGCTTTATAACCCCTGATTACTCCGTAGCGATCAAATGAATCAAGTGTGCATTGAGGACTGTTGCAGGAAACAATGAATCCACTTTACGGCAAACATTGGTGATGATGTGTTGATGGGAAATCTGTGAGAAATTGCTTACAGGGTGGTTGCTTTGGAAAGTATGAAATATGAAATACATATATCTGCCTTAGTTACTTTTAATCAAAGCAAAGTCTTTCGGTGTCCAAAGCTTGTTAGTTAGCTGGGGGAAAAAATTACCATATAGCTAATGTCATAAATATATTAATTATATTAAATGATCAAATATTAACTATTTTAATTGCATTATATTTTTATTTAATCTGTCATTGATGCTGTCATTAAGATAATAATATAATGTAATAAATGTTTCTGTAATAAAGTAAAATCATTTGAAATCTTTAAATAATTACATCTCGACGACGATGGATAATAATAATAATAATAATAATAATAAGAGCAGAACACGGAGAGTTTTTGTTTTTTGATTGCATAAAACTCAATGTGGTTCTGGTTTGAAACAAGACAAAATTATGGAGCAGGTCACATATATCAAACAAGACCGGCTGAAAGTCAAACATTTAGAAGAACAATGACCCAGGCACAAGGCTGTAGGAGAAAACGGGCAGGGTGTGAAAACGCAAGTTGATGGCATTTTAGCGACACATACCCCCTTTTGCGCTAGGTGTTGCATGTAACCTTCAGTCTGCTGGGACAAAGCTGCTTTGTGCTCAAGTTCCTCCAGCGTTTCTCTCTGATGCTCATGTTTTTTTTCTTTCATTTTTATCTGTCTCAGACATATGTCCCTCGTCACTCTGTGTTCTTATCAGTCTTCTCTCAGAGTGAGGCCTTGACCACCCCGAGGGAGGAGATGATCTTTCCACCAAATTCACTCTCTCCACTATAGGCCCTTATGATCCGGAGAGCTGTCACTCATCCTAACCCAGGTGACCCTTGAAGGGAAGAGGTTGGGATGCTACAGATTACGATGCTGTGTGTGCGTGTTGTTAGCTGTAAAAGTATACCATCGTTGTGGGATGGTGTATTGCTGTGACAGCTGTCTGTCAAAGATGCCATTTTCTCATGCAGATTTGCCCGCCATGACCTTGCTAAAAATTCAACCTGTTATTGCACCTCCTATCCAGAGGAAACCTGTCAACTTAAACGGCAAACCACTTTACCCTCTCAAAAGATTGAGATTACACTGATTTTATTAATGAATTTGATTTCATTATTAATTATAAGTTTTTAACTCCTAAAGAAATATACAGTTAATTTGATATAATATATCATATATTGCATAATATATAATTGAATGTACTTTTAATACATGTTTAAAATAATAAGATGAAGACACCAGTAGCATAATAATAGCATTTTCAACATGAAACCCATTTTACTTCTATTATCTGAAGCTTTTCTGTGTTAAATGGGATATTTACGGAAATAAAAGTGTAGATTTTATTTGACAGGAATTGATTTTGAAAAGTATTAAGGAGGTAAATAAGGCTAATTTTGATTTCATGTTGACTTTAAGATCCACAAAGAATATTCAACAGTTCTTTAGAAAACCATCCGTGTATTGGTGCTTTACTGAAATCAAAAAAACAAAACATTGAGGAATGTTTTATGTCACAGTACTTTTTTCATCCGCAAAAAAAACAATATTTTCAAAACCGATATAGTGGTTCTATTTAAGAAGCATGATCATTACTGAACATAATGTGATCAGTAAGCAGAGGCGGACAGTAACTAAGTACATTTACTTGAGTATTGTACTTAAGTACACTTTTTGAGTATCGTTACTTTACTTGAGTATAATTTTTTCTGGGAACTTATAACTTTAACTTCACTACATTTGAAAGACAAATATTGTACTTTTCACTCCACTACATTTCTATCAATGTCCTCGAAGTAGAAAGTCGTTATTATATAGCAGCTTTGAAAGTCAGTGGGTGATTTTTTTTCTTCTCTAAAACTTGACTTTCTTTTTTTCAGACAGTTTATCAGTAATCACACTTGTAGGGCTACATGAAGAGATTTCCCAGCATTTTTTGAACACTGACCAGTTGCAAATGTAATATTTATTTACAACAATTCAATAATAAGAAGTTAATATTGTGGTATATATTAGACACAATATTGTCTGATTTTGCTAAATTGTGTACATGAAAATATTACCTATAAAGCCACAGAAGAACTGTTGTGCGTCTCCTAATAAAACACAATAGGTGTTTGACTGAAGCGGCACTGCACAAATATCTGTCATTACAACTTTTACTTGTAATGGAGTAATATTTGACCAGCAGTATCTGTACTTTCACTCAAGTAATGGAGTTGAGTACTTTGTCCGCCTCTGTCAGTAAGCCATCACGTGCTAGAAAAATAACGTGCCATTATGCACTTTTATACAAGTGTTTGTAATGCAAAAGTGTAAAATGGAAACAGGAGGTGAAACCCCGTTCTGGTTTCATTCTGTTGAAATTATAACTTGAACAGATTAATTAGTGAACCATGCATAAATACATTTGTGCTGTTCTTGGTTCATTTCCCCCGAAAATAATCTGCAGATTCATTAATGGGGGAAATTACCCAGAAAGCCTCAGAACTACCCATTTAAAACAATGCTTCATCTATTTTCAATTACTTTTAAAGCACAGAGGAATACTGAAAAGATCCAGCTGTTGTGCCATTAATGCCGATATGGTTTGAAATGGTCCGTTTCCAGTACCTATGCGTCAAGGAGAACTGCCGTACAAGTGTTTCAATTCCATGCATATTTTAATCCATTATGAGGCAATATGAAACACATGCACATTAATGGAAACACTGATTCACATAAGAACGAACAGACAGCTCTCTAGCTAGATAGATAAGGGCTGTCTAGAGGCTTTAATTAAATTAATGATATACTGTAGTATGCCATATATTTCACGCCCTGAACTCCATGTTAAGATGCTGTTTCAAGCTAAAACAACTTTGAAAAACACATCTCTATGCTACAGATGAATAGAACGATAGCTATAATTCTAGCTAGACAGATAGAACAATATAAAGAAGCCAGAAAAATAGAACTGAACTAAATGATAGAACAATGATAGAGCAAATGATAGAACGAAAGAACAAACGATAGAACATAGAGCAATAGACAGAATGACAGACAGACCGAGACAGAACAATGCATAGATATACAGAATGAAAGAATAAACAATAGAACGAAAGAAGAACAAAAATGATCAAATGAAAGAACGAATGACAGAACAAACGACAGACTGAATGACAGACATCACAATATACAGAGAGAATGATAGAACAAATGGTAGACAGAAAGATGGAGAGAAAGATAGATAGAATGATATATAGACAGACAGAACAACAGAACACAGAACAAATGATAGACAGAACAAAAGAACAAACGATAGACAGTAGGACAGACAGAGTGATTGACAGCACGATGTACACTGTAGATAGACAGCTGGAACGATAGAACACAGAATGAACAACAGACAGAATGAATGATAGACACAGAGAACAACAGACAGAAAGAACGATAGAACAAAGAATGATCGATAGACAGAATGAACGACAGACAGACATATTTAGGTGCCTATATGAATTTATTCTCTATTGAATTCATTGAATGGAATAAGGCATCATACCCTGGAATTCATTTTCTCATGATATTGTATCACATTCTTCTATAATTTTGGGGCCATTAGCTGTGCATGTTACCCGTCTTGCTCGACTCGCTGTATTCTTCACCAGCGACTGCATTTCGAGTGGCTCCTCTCCGTCCTCTCTCCGATGGTGTACGCCACTGCAGAGGAGCACTGTATTGATCCCTCTACGTCTGTTTGCTCTAAATGAAAAGCAGAGAATGGAGAAGGTTGATGAATGTGAAAATGAATGCGGGATGACAGATCGAGTGTCCCCCGCACTGTACAGTGCCAAGCAGTTTGCTCTGCTCGCAAATGATGGCATTTGATTTAGTCTGGCTCCTGCAAGTGTTGTCACACACACACAGAGAAGATAATCAATTTCTCTCTCGTTCTCACGTCGTCTCGTTCTTTTTGTTCTTTTCTCAGATGACCAATTGACTCTCATTCTCTTGCTTTTTCTTTCTTTCCATCTCTTTCTTCTCTGGGACATGTGCGCACTCTATTCTTCCTCTTTCTCACTCTCATTTCTTTTCTTGCGTTCTCTTGAGTCTTGAGTCTACACTCTTAAAAATAAAGGTGCTTCAAAAGGTTCTTCAAGCGATGCCATAGAGGAACCATTTTTGGTTCCAGAAAGAACCATTCAGTCAAAAGTTCTTTAAAGAACCATCTCTTTCTTAACTTTTTATAATCTGAAGAACCTTCTTTCGCCACAAAGAACCTTTTGTGAAACAGAAAGGTTCTTCAGATGTTGAAGGTTCTTTATGGAACCATTTAGACAAAAAGGTTCTTCTATGGCATCGTGAAGCACCTTTATTTTTAAGAGTGTATGTTCACTGTGGCTGCCCTCTTGAAATGTTAAAATGGCTCGTTCTCTGAATGACCCAGGAAGCATTACCATGCACAAGGTTCTTGAAAGGAGCGGAGGTGGAAACCAAAGAAAATTCAAGTGACCAGCATTCAATATCAAGAATACTGCAATAGCCAAGATATTGAATCAAACAATGCAAAGCAAAGAATCAATGATGCATTCTTTTTAGCACACTGAAAAAAACAATATCTCATCCTGATGCCACAGGCAGCCCTGGCTGCTGTCATCTGGGCTTGATATGTGTGAATCTGCAGAAGGAAGACACTGGTCTACAATTTAGACACCTCTACTTAAGAAAAAAAAGAGAGGGAAAAGACAGAGAAATTAAACCTCAAAAAGGTTATTAACAATTATAATGTACAATATTTAATGGAGATCAGACATAGTTGACACACATTTTACTGCAGTAATAATTTTTTTGGGTAGCGTCAATTTCTGTATAGAGATATACCAAGCTTTTGTCATCTGGGCTTGATATGTGTGAATCTGCAGAAGGAAGACACTGGTCTACAATTTAGACACCTCTACTTAAGAAAAAAAGAGAGGGAAAAGACAGAGAAATTAAACCTCAAAAAGGTTATTAACAATTATAATGTACAATATTTAATGAAGATCAGAGTTAGTTGACACACATTTTACTGCAGTAATTATTTTTTTGGGTAGCGTCAATTTCTGTATAGAGATATACCATGAGTATGAAAAATTTAGGCGAAAATTCCAAAAAACGCCCAGAGCTTAAGTGGTTGTATGTGACAGCTTGCCACAAGCTTTCGACTTTCTACAAAAACGTGAAGCAGTTTTCAATTGCTGAACTGGATTCTTCAAATGTTTTAAAAATTGCTAATAATAATAATAATAATAATAATAAATGTGTCTCGAGTAGCAAATCAGCATATTATAATGATTTCTGAAGAATCACGTGACACTGAAGACTGGAGTAATGGTGCTGAAAATTCAGCTTTGCCATCACAGGAATAAATTACATTTTAAAATACATTAAAATAGAAAACATTAATGTTAAACTGCACTAATATTATTTCACACTATAATTTGGTTCATTTTTGATCAAATAAATGCAGTCTTGGTGAGCATAAGATATTTTTTTTTTTCAAAAACATTAAAAACTTCAAATAAAACCATTTTAAAATCAATACAATAGTTTCCAAAAATCTGAAGAACACCCATTTTAGTTCAGAATCTCTTTCCCTTTTCTGTGTGTTTTTCCAACCTTCATTTCTCTGTCCTCTCTCTCTTTGTTTGTCTGTCTGTCTTTCATTCTCTTTCCCTGCCTCTTGTTTTTCTTCTTCCCTCTGGTCGCCATGTATGATCCCCATCTGTCTGGCCTCCATGGTCCAGCTGTGAGCCAGCCTGAGTGTTGTCACACGCTGGAAGAGTACACACAAGGATCTGGCTACCCACAGATCTCCTCTCTGACATGATGGACTGGCAGAGCTTTCCAGCATTGGGCACAAAAAACCATTACAACATACAACTTTTCATGCTTGAAAAGACATGGTGGATGAGCAGCACTTATAAACTAGAACAGATGCAGGATCACTGGCCGTTCATATTCAAAATATGTTGTGTAATATGCTGGCTCAAATAACGAGGGCATGTAATAGAAATTTGATTGCTTGATGTCTGTCTCTCAATCTGTACTGACACATGTTAATTGACAGACGTTTGAGAAAAAATGTGAGCTTAAGCTGTTATACAAATATGACAAACATAGTAAAGTGTGGTTAAAATAAACATGCAGTATTAATTGACCCAATTTATTTGGCACAAATCATCAGTATACATTATCCCAAAAAATAAAACAAAAATCATATTTTTTCACCAAAATATAATAACAAGCTCCACTAGGACACGCAGAGAAATAGCTGATATAGTCAATTGGTGGCTGACTAAATACTTTTTTGCCCCACTGTATTTAAATAAAAGTTTTATGATTTGTATTTAAATATACTGTACGTGAGATTTAAATTAAATATGACAATAGAATAATAGTAAGAAGAATAACATAATTTAAATATATATATTTTTTCATTTTTATAGTTTATTGTAGGCTATATTATGTATAATTGTAATACCTTAAATAAAAACATGTAAATTAAATTGTTGTTGAAGTGTATTAATGCATATTTTAACACTTGAATTATATTATGCAAAATATTATTAATAATACTCTTCCTACTACTACTACTACTACTACAATAATTATAATTAATATATTTAATATATATAATAATTATATAATTAATATATTAATTGTATTATATTATGTTTTAAAGTTTATAGTAGGCCTATAATATATTCTGTATTATTGGAATACCCTAATTAAAAACATGAAAATTAAGTTATTGTTGCTATTTTGATACTTGAATTACAATATGCAAATTATTATTATTATTACTCCTACCATAATAATAATAATAATAATATTTTTAAAAGTATTACAATTATACTGTACATAATGCATAATAGGCCTACTATAAAAATTTTATATTTCACTAAAAAAAAAAGGCATCCATTGTGAGATTCCGTTTTAAATATTGTGGGACAATTTATGTTGAATGCCACGAGTATGTGTGTGCATGAGACAGAATGACAGAGACACTGAGAAAAAGGAAGAAAATATGATCTTTCAAATGCAGGAGGAATCAATGCTGGAAAGAAACCTGAATCTTCCCTCTCCACCTTCCCATCTGGAAAGCGTGGCATTTTAACCCCTAATGTGCCAGGCATGCTAAAGTAGTTCTCTTTTGTGACTAAAACATATCTGTGTATAGAGCTTGCTTATATTACAACTGAACAAAACAGAAATATAACAGGCAATAGACAGAAGCTAAGTGCACTTCCTGTTTGTGCATGCAAGTACCTGTTGATTTGTGTTCATTGTTGGGTTTCTGTCTGCTTGCACCTTGTCCTTGACAAAACACACAATTCAACAATTCCATATTTGGACAACAGACATGTTTTGGTGTTCACAAGTGGCTTCGGTTGGAATGCCAAGGCTGGCAGTGGATTCACACATCTGTGCTGGAGCTGATAGGGACATGCTAACGCTGCCACATCACTCAGCTGCATTGTGTGTTTGTGTGTGCGAGCATGTTTGTGTGTAGAGTGTGCTTTTAATTGTTTAATCTATTATTCCAGAGAGGCGCACGCATGAGTGACTGGGTTTAGGCAGGTCAAAACAGGAACAAGTTCACAATTATTGTCATTTTGAGCTTCTAGAAATCAAATAAAGGCTTTTCTTGGCATGGTAGATAGTAATTGATGAATGGTGTTTATTTTTAGCCTATTTAACAATTAAAATCACATTTAGATTCTTGATTCTTCATGATTTGTAAACTAATACATTTTTATTTTTGCATCACATAACCAGCTCCATACGTATGGCTTTTCTGACATAGTAAACTTGCTTGGTAGCTCACCTGGTAAAGCACTGCAATTGCGATGTGGAGCCCTTAGGTACAGTCCCCTAAATCATGAGTCACAATAAAAGAGCTCTAAAAGCAAAGTTAAAGTGGCATGGTAGCTTCAGCAAATATGCTTTTATGCCACATTTGCTTTGGCTAACATTACAGTTAGGTTTAGGGTATTCATAGTTTTTAGTCACATGACTGTCTCAAAGACCTGGAGGGCATAACATCCATAGAACTGCAGCACAAGCCTGCCAAATTTTCCATCTGTTTCCAAGCCACAAATATTTAGATCACATATCAAAAGAAAAAACAAAGATATGTGAACAAAATGCAAGTTTTGGCCACTTGCGATCCATATAAGGCACCCGCCGCACACTGTAAAAAAAAATCCGTAAAAAAACGGCAGCTGTGGTTGCCGGAATTTTACAGTAAAAAATCCAGTAGCAACATTTAGGTTTTAACTTAAATTTACAGTTAAATACCGTAATTTCATAACTGATATACTGTTAATATACCAACTTATTGAAGTACTGAAATCTGTTTTGTACCTTATACTGTAATATACTGATAACCACCAAATGCAGGTGGTGATGAGAAAGTCACACGATGAACCAAAGCTTATCAAAAGCAACTTTTAAATAATAACATATATAGAAGGTGCACAGTGTCATTCAGACAGACACTAAACACCATCATGGTAACACATGAAACTGAAATAATGCAATAAACATTCATTTAACAACATTAGGTGTAACACACAACCCTAATATACAAAACTGATAAGAAAAAACTAATAAGAAACATAGTTATTTCAACAAAAAAACATCAAATTTGAAATGTAACGCAGGGAATTCTGGGAATGTCAATTTACGGTTATTCACTGTAAATTACAAGGTCTTTTTCACTTACAAAACCGGTATACTACCATAAAATGAATGTCCAATACATGTAATGTCTGATACAGTTTTTCACCGTATATTGTAGGGGAATTTACCGTTAACCATTTAACAGGTTTTTACTGTAGCATTTTTACAGTCTTTACCGTTAAATTCACTGTCATTTTTTACAGTGCACTAAATCAATCAGTGCGGACATTTTAAAATGTTTAATGTGAAAAACACTTACGTAAAGTGCCTTAATGTATTATAACAGTAATATTAAATTATCAAATTTAGTATACACCTTATTGATGATGCATAATTTATATAGGCAAACAGATGAGCCCGGAATATGAACTTGCCTGTAGAAGTGTGCATCATCAATATGGTTTATACTGAATTTTGATTTTTAACCCTTTCACTGGTGAGTTTAAAATATTCTAGCGTTCCCCCCATAGTGAGTTTTTTTTAGACGACCGTTATTTTAGAACGTTTCCCCTTATTGTTTCCATGGCGACGCGTCATGCTTGTTACGTGACACAGTGTGTTTTGTCGTTTAAAACCCGTTCTAAACTATCTTAATCATGATCTGTAACGTGAGATGGGCTGCAGTTCAGAGTCCTGTTAGTCGGATTTACCGCTCGTAAATTCATCAGTTTCTCCCGAAATACATGCAAGTAAGTGGCCGGTGAACAGGGAGAAGAATAGAGTGAACTTTATAGTTACTTACACTATGTGTATCTGATATTAAAGGGGTCATATGGATTTCAATTTTTCCTTTCTCTTTGGAGTGTTACAAACTCTTGGTGCATAAAGAAGATCTGTAAAGTTGCAAAGACTAAAGTCTCAAATCCAAAGAGATATTCTTTATAAAAGTTAAGAGTCAACCACGCCTACCTAAAACGGCTCGTTCTAACACGCCCCCACATGTCTACGTCACAATGTGGGAAGATTTGCATAACGCCGCCCAAATGTTCACGCAAAGAAAGAAGGCGTAACTTTTATTCTCGCTGTAGTATTGTTGTTGCCGCCGCCATGTCGTGAAGACACTGTGTGCTCATATATAAACACAATATTACAACGTACAATTGCACAAAAGGCTGCAAACGAACAGCGCGCATCTGAAGTGTCTCTGAAGGAAATAATGCATTATTTATCGGCTTTAAGATATCGGCCCAATAAGAAAATTTGATAACAGAAAAAATGAGCATTTATCGTCCGATACCGATATGGTGGCCGATATATCGTGCATCCCTAATTTAAATGTCTGAAACCTAAAATAAACATTATGTGGTTAAGAACACTGCATAGTTGTGATTATATGACAAGTGCAGCGGCGTCTCAGCGTCAGCCAAAGGGCGAAAATGCAGTTTAATTTGGGCAGTTATGTGACATCACGAACATTCTAAATCCCATATGTGGGACCGTACTCCCAGGGGCACGGAAATAAAAATCCCATATGTGGGACCGTACCGCTCAACAGGTTAATATCACTGTCATAACACATTACTACTTAATACAAACTTGTAAAAACAACTGGCGGTCAGTGGAGGAAAGCGTTGTTTTGCCTTCCAGGTGAGCGTTCCTGTAAGTATGTGATGTCACATGAAAACTATGCATAGGGTTTATTGTAGGTGGTATGTTATTTTTAAACCTGACAGAGCATTATGTTTTCACAGCCACTCACTAGACATTTCATTTCCGAACTATCGCTATACGTACAACAACCAACATAATAAAACGCCGCCAGATTCACCATTTTTCCAATGAGCCTGGGTTGGACTACAAGGAAGCAATACATAATGTAGTGAATATTACACTTAAACCTACCATATCAACAAAAAAGGTTTATTTGATTTCTAGGCCCAGCCCTGACTAATATAACCCCTGTTTGTAAAACACATGACATTTAGATGAAAAAATGGATGGAAGAGAATCATGTTAGCATTAATTTCAGTATTTTCACTGTTTACTATATAAACTTCCTGCTTTCTTGCAAACTCTCTACATATCATAATTTCAGGATCCTGTCTATGATAAACAGTGTTGATTTTCATTTACTAGTAGAAAGTTGACAGAGCTGTAAGGGAAACAGGTCAATTTAGCTCAAAGGGAGTAATTTAAGATTTTAAAGGGAATTTGGATAGAATCACTTTTATGGCTGATCACGGAGATGGCCAGCGATTCATTGAACGAGCCGTATGACATCAATTCTGCAATGGATATTTATATCCAAAATATAGTGAAAACACTATTAATTAGTACAGTAACAATATCTTCAGTTTAAGACATTAACTTGTGAGCACAAAACACGAGATACTTCTCTTTTCAATATAAATGAGGCTTTATTGGATAAATCTAAGACATATAAACTAATCTAACACAAACACACGCATTCACACAAGTTGCAAAAAGAGAGAAAGTGAGGAAATAATGAGTTTAAGAGAATGAAAATGGGAAATCCCAAGTTTACAGCAATGTGCTCAATTGCATAGATCTGAACAACCATCAATCACTTAATTAACCCTCGCATTGAGTTCCTCAATGAGGTTAAAATTTATATTAAATGCACCAGTTCAGCTAGGATCTGGAGGTACTTGCGTGGCGTTGCCTGTATGGGGTTCTTTTTGTTGTGGTCCTTGCAGAACAGGGGGGGGTTTCCCGTGGTCGCTGATTGGCTGGAAGTTCAGTCTTGGGGAAGCCAGTTGTTGGGCATTGGCTGACGACGCGGAGCTGTGGTCTGAAGTTGAAGTTTAGACGTCACTCTTTCGGAGACAAGGCGTTGGGCAAAACTTAACTCGGTACACACGAAACTCTCAAAAGAAAATAAAGTAAACTAAAGAAATAGAAGTAAAGTAAAGTTTGACGAGACTAGGTGGCGTTTCTCCTCATGGTTTTGGAGAAGCTGGCGTGTAAGCCAGAGCACGCTCAAAAAGCTAAAGAAGCATGATTAAAAAGCATAGCTCAAAGCTATGACCAAAAAGAAGAGAGTAAAACAAAGAGCGAGCAAAGAAGGGGGTTGAAGAAGAGAGCCAAGAGAGAGATTTGATGGTGTCCTGAGTATTTAAACTGAGCTTTTGGACACCTCCCAAATGGTGTTTTGACCAATTAGATGTCGTCTTTGCTCGGGTGTTAAATATATAACAAAGAGTGAAAAATTTAAGGGTGTCTGAATACTTTCCGTACCCACTGCATACATGGAAAGGTAGTTTCTGTAGCATTCTGTGGACGTAAGGATACGTTCTGTGAAGACCAGAGAGGTTAAACGGTCTGTAGTGAATCTCAGTCTGTTCTCTGTCTCAGAGGTGGGGGGAAAAGTAAATCCGAAGAGCTCGTGATCGTGATTACTATCACTGGTTTACATGTGCATCTCTTTGACCATTAATCTTGTTTACTTGCCCCAAAATTGACAATCTCCTTGGAATTGTCAATTAAGTGTTCTTTTGCTTAAATGCTGTGAGCTACTCAACGCTGCTAGCTGGTTCAGGCTTGTGGCGCCAGGATCTGATTTACGACATCCTGTGTCTTGGGCCTCTGTGGAATTTGGCTCCTCATGTTTTGACCAAATCTTAGATTGTCTGATATCCTACAAACAGTGAACGTCGCTACCTCGTGTGGTTCTGCAGCGTAAGCCGCCATCTCTGGAGATGTCGTAGCCGATGCCACTACTTCTAGCAAATCAGCGGTGGAGTACGCGGCCCAGATACACCATGAAGCAACCCCCCATATGGGAAGTGCTGCAGACAGGGGAATGAGTTCATGAATAGATGAGTGAGAGTGAGTGGGTTTGGGGATACCAGCGGTGCGTGCAGACACCAGCGGGGTATCCCTCACACTGGCTACCAGACTGGGATACCGAAGGGCTGACCTTGAGAATCTGGGTGTGACAGACAGGACGTGACATGACTCTGGATGATCAGCTGTGATGCAACGAGATTCTGGATGAATAACTGAGGCGTGACGAGGCTCTGGCAGATCAGCTGCGACTTGACTGGACTCATGAAGATCAGCTGTGACTTGACTTGACTCAGGAAGAACAACTGTGACTTGACTAGACTCATGAAGATCAACTGTGACTAGACCTGACTGAGGAAGATCAGTTGTGACTTGACGAGACTCATGACGTGAACCAGTAGTCAGCAAGGCATAGTCAATAAAGTCCTTTAAGCTAGAGTTGCATTCACTCCTTGGCATACGAGATTTCGTGCTGAGTGCAATCAGTGCAATGCATGATGGGAAATGTAGTCCGGGGTGATGTGCAACAGTGTGTAGTGCGAGAGTCAATGAAATTAGAAGTTCATGGACCGGATTCGTGACAGTGGCACAAGGAGCTTGAATTCAAGGAGTTTGAATTCAGCTTCTGACATACCACATGCTCCTCTCTTCTCCTATTTTATCCTTCACTGTGTCTACAAAAACAGTAACAAGGCCAAAAAATAAAAACTGGGTTAAAGTTATTGTACTCATGTATCTGTTTACATACATACTGGCTTGATTTTTTTTTTTACACATCCATTTTTTTAATGTGCATCTCTTACTCTCTTTGAGGAAATATTATTCATACTGAGTTGTCACGTTGCATTAACAGAGAGTCCAGATGGCAACTGATGCAGGGAACAACGTCCCCCCCACAAACTAATGTCATTGTGCTGCAGGAAACCAATGATCCCTGACACATTTTATGTCACAAAAATGAGCTGAAGTTGGCTATACGTTTACTCCTGCAGAGAGAATTTAGCAACACACATTAATTATCAACTGCTAAATTATTGCAAATAATAAATGCTAAACCATTCTAGAATGTTGTGAGCTCTAGACTTTTGCTTTGTAGGCATATAATCACACTCAATCATCACACTTTTATTTTCATTTTTTACTATTTTTCTTATATTTTATTTGTTTTTCTTTTCTTTTCTTAATATGCATCTTTCCTCATCAATTGTAGATGTTTAGAAATAATAATGTTGTATATCAGTATCAGTTATACGTTGTTTTGATTCATTCACATATGAATATAAAAATATATCTTAAGGAAATAAAGCACATTTTTTGTTAGTATAGTCTAACCAAGCTGACATAAACAAATACATGCATGCACATAGTTAAACATGCACAACCATACATTTTAGTAATATCTAAATTAAAGGTTAAAAATTCTGAGGCCACAGAATTGAAAATCTGGAATGACATAAACAATTTAAGGATTTAAAAAAAAAAAAAATGAAAGTTTCAAATAAATTTTCATTAATATTTCAAATAAACTTATCCTCTGTATTAGTATGCTGATAATATAACGTAAAAAATTATTAAATAAGAAATATGCCAAACTGAATCTTGTCACTAGTGGCCTGAGACATTTGGACCTTACGTTATGTCCCTTAAATCGGTAAGTTTACTCTTCAAAGCTAGTACTCTTCAAAGACTTTCTGCATGATATTGAATTTCTAAGAAATAAGTACAAAGTGTTAAAAAAGCACCAGAACGGATTGAGATTAATAAAAGTCTTGTTAGACTTCAAAGCCACCGCAATGGTTATAAAAATAGAGGAGCAAAGACAGAAATGCAGCTTCAGGTTCCCTCTGCGGCTGGTGCCATTAAGAGTCGTTTTGGACCCAGGCAGTCAATTTCGAAAACAACATGCTCATAACTAATGTGCTGACTTTCATCACAAATGAATATCAAACAATTCACAACACTCTGCTGCTTCCAGGATTCTCTGAGTGTCTGAATCTTATTCTCCAGAGTCAATCTTTTTAATCCCGCTCAAGACAACTAAACGCTTTCTACATTAATCTTGATAAATGAAAGCATCTCCCAAAACCCTGAGCTCGCTTTAGAGTCATCACTATTCATGGTAAAAATGTAACATAAATGTTGACGGATTGCTGTTGTTACTGACGCATTTGTTAGTTATGTTTACTTTTAAAACACTGAGCCAACAGAAAGTAAGTTAAAGGTACACAAAAAATGAAACCGCTGTGATTATTTACTTACTCTCAAGTCGGGTCGACGTCATGTAATCCTTCTCTCGTTTGGTACAGTCATTTGCATATTTGCATTGTCAGTATCCCGTTTGCCGTTACCATTTGATATATTTCCCCTCAAACACCGACAGTTTATTCAACGTTAAGTCTTTCCGCGATTTTCCAAAGCATGTGACTGTGAAGTATGCGATTGGGTGGCTGTTGCTGTAACATTCACAACAAAAACGTGAGATGTGGGCAGAGGAATGGAAAAAAACACAAGGCCTCAAGAAGTATTTTTAAAAGTTGAACTTTAAATTTAGCAATGCATTTTCAGAACGTGATGTGATGCTTGAGACTCTGCAAGACACATCAGCGCAATAGTCAAACACGTCCGTCTAGTGTGTGCTTACATAGAAAATCTATGGAAAAGTAGCACAGTGGAATGAAAAAATGCATTTTGTGTGAGCGGCCACCACATAGTTTGACAATGCAGACATTTGGCACGGCAAAAGCAGTGCTAGCCTTGCTCCAAAGCAACAAAAGTTTTTAACTCGCGCCTTATTAGTGGGTCTGAAAAGCAGGAAACAACTGAACATGATCAAGAATTAAAATGAAGTCGACAAAATGATGCCAGATTGCAGATGAAACTCAAGATGAGAAAGCTTTTGTTTTGTCCTATATAAATATTGGTTAATTTGTTAGAGTTTTACTCCTGAAAGCAAATGATGATTGAAGGAGGTGAATTTCCCCCTGGTCTTGAGAGTGGCACAGATTTATCTCAGAAGATATGTGTGAGAGTCAGTACTTGTATTAATTTATCACTCCAGAATGAGAATTATTGATTCAGTACTCCCTGTGTTCTCTCCCAGGATGCTTTGCAAATGATCACATAAATCATAAAATGTAATTAGATGTGCACCATCTGCTGGAATAATTTTTCGTGAGGGGAATATGTGCTGTCTTTAATATCTCAAAATGAAGCAACAGTTGCATGGAGTCTTTTTAGATATGCAAGAGTCTGAAAGTTGAACCTTTTGACATGATGTTTAAGTTGTTGTTTTTTTACACAATTCAAATTGCACTTATACCATGCAGTGTAATTTTTGAGAACTCAAAGACTTTGCACATTTTACTTTGCAGGCCTTTAAAGGTGCAGTAAGCGATTTCTGAGAAACACTGTTGAAAGTGGATTGGACCGAGCACCAAAACACACTTGTAGCCAATCACCAGTAAGGGGCATGTCCAGTAGTGATGGGGGAGGTGCCTGTGTTAAATAGCATGTTCGTAAATTTGGGGGCGGCAGAGGTAAGATAGGGATGTGATGCTTTTGGGTAGGGGCGTGTTTGTTTTGGTGATTTCAAATAACAACAGCATTTCTCAGAAATCACTCACTGCACCTTTAAGACCATGCAGAATTTAAGTCATTATCAGTCCTGGCCAGTAACTGAACTCTAATATCCTTCCTTTCTCTAATATATATACTATATATATATATATATATACAGTATAATTAGATAATACCATATTATATATATATATATACGTCACTTATCTCAACATTTCTTGGGAGAAATAAAAATAGGCACAAACGAGACACTTGAATATAGAGCTATATAATACTCAGATACTTTGGTCTTGGGAGAATTGTTTGAGTTCATACTAAAATCTCTGACTATTGGTGGCAGACTTTTTAAAAAGAATGTGAAGCAGCAGATTTGAACTAAAGTCTGTTTGCTCTCTGTTTGATCTCATTGCAGTGATACTAAAAAAAGAGATCTTATTTGTGTTTTTTCTTTCCTATAGGAAGACAAAACTCTATTGGAATCAATTGTGAGTAGAGATTTGAGTGCTAATTGTGTGACAAACAGTTTGAAAATAACATAGCATCTACACTAAACTCTACCCTAAACCTAACCAATAGTGTCAACACAAGTGAAACTAAGATGAAAAACACATGTGCTTAAGCAACCATGCCATTTTAGCTTGCTTTTACAAGTCTTTGAGCTCTTTTATTGTGACTTGTGTCTTATGGGACTTATACAAAGCTGTATCAGGTGGGCAACTGAGCAAGTTTACTGAGAAATCATAATTTGTGTGAAATGGAATACAAGTTGTCGGTGTTTTACTGCCACGTGTTCATTTCGGAAGGAAACTATTTGTATGTATAGTTTTTTGGAGTTTGGAGCAAAAATGTTTTGTTGTTTTGTTGTGAAGCACTTAAAATCCAGCATACCCCTTTCAATGAATGTCACACAGAAGCCTTGATTGTCACTACTCTCATTACATCCTTACACACACGCACATGCTCATCTTATGATTTGATTGCCAAATTATGTAGATTAATCCCAGCCTCCTATTATTGTCTGCATCAAATTACAGGCCTAAATCTTCAGGCACAACAATTAGTTTCACATGAGTAAGGTTCATTCAGATGGAACCCAATAAGTGATTTAACATTTAACAGACACATCAGAACATACTGATTTCATTTATCTAGGAGTGAATTTCAACTACGTCATTAATTTCAGACTTGATGCCCTCTACGGTTGCTTGTAACTTTGTTGTGCCAGAAATTACCAATGAAGTTAGTTACAAAACATCTTCTTACAAATTAAGTCATGCCCATAATCTGTATTCAGTTATAGGAGCATTATATTGAGATGTAAAACCAGCACAAGCCTGTTGTCTTCAGAAGAACTATTATGCATGCTTACTTCTGCTAAGTTGTTTATAATTATGCATTACATTCTACACCCCGCTGAATAAGATCAATCTGAAAGTAATATTCCTCACCCTGCATTGTTTCTAAGGCGATTCGCCCTGACAAAAGCATAATTGCTGAATCTTTAAAACAGAAGTCTTCTGTGAAAGAAGATAATGAGTGGAATTATAACAAAATTAATTGAATCCTCTGTCTCCACCTGCATGAGACACACAGAGTCTGTTAAAAAACATTGCCTAAAAAACACAGGCTTTTGCCGTGGTATCAGAAGCTGAGTGACAAATCTGAACTTTCCGATAGGAAAGACTGATGGGTTTAGGAGACAAAGAAATGGATGGAAGCAGTGGAACCTTTCAGGAAAGACATACAGGAATCTGGATTACACCTTGTAAATTCACAGGAAATTGAACCAAGGATGTAAACAAAGTTAGTTTTGGTGGGTCTGAAGAAATGGTCAACAGCAAAATTTTAAATAAAAGATGATTTTATTCTTTTTTTTCACATTCTCAATAATATTTCATATTTTACCAAATTGAATGTCAACTGGTACTCAAGGTCTGTGGTATGATAAAATCTTATATCACAGTATGAATAAATGTATTCACACACAGTATTCACACACAGTCCAGAGGTGTGACTGTTCGCCCCCCTTCCAGAAGGTGCGTCCTCACGCCGCAGGAACAACAAAGGGAGGGATGGGTGGGAACTTAGGAGGAGGCTCAGGTTGAGGACGGACACCCGAGAGGAGGATGGCAAACAGAGTCCAGGGTGGAGACGATGGAGGGAGGAGCCAGGGAGGAACTTGGAGCAGGCGGAGCAAGGCGGGACCCAGGCCACAGCCATGAAGGCGACCCACGGTGGAGCCGACGGAGGGAGGAGCCATGGTGGAGGAAGGGCTGACGACTCCAGGGGGCTGACCGGTGGAGGCAGAGCAGGTGGAGGAGGATCCCGAGGCAGAGACGGAAAGCCGATGAGCCAGGGCGACAGGGAGGATCCGGAGGGCCAAGGCGGACCAGATTGCTCAGGCGACCAAGGCGGAGGTGGGGATTCGGAAGGCCGTGGTGGAGCCGGAGTGAAAGAGGGCCGAGCAGGAGCCGAAGGGAAGGAGGAGCCTGACAGAGCCAGAGGGACGAGGCGCAGCCGGAGGAGTGGAGTCCCGAGGAGACAGATGGTCGACGACAGACCAAGACGGAGCCAGTGGACTGCCAGGCCACGACGGAGAGGAGGGAGCTAGGAGCCATGGTGGAGCCGCTGGGTCGACGGGCCGAGGTGGAGTCCGGGACTCAGAGGCTGAAGGCGGAGGCAAGGGGTTCTCCAGCCACGCTGAAGATGGAGACTGGCAGACCCGCGGTGCTCACTCCGAACAGATGGTGGGCTGAGGGTGAGCAGAGGGGCAGAGGCTGGAGGCAGAGACAGGGGATCCCACCACACAGATGGTGGGCTGAGGGTGAGCAGAGGGGCTGCCAGACGACAGCGGTGGAGGAGGTGCCACAGAGGAAATAATTATGTAAAATCTGAATATATAGAAGTACATTTAGTCATTTAGCAGACACTTTTATCCAAAGCAACTTACAAATGAGGACAATGGAGGCAATCAAAATCAACAAGAGGGCAATGATATAATAAATATAAATGTAAAAACTAATAAATATATAAAATTAATATATAAACTTAAAATGTGAATGTACAATTACTATGAATATATAGATACAAATCTGAATATATAGAAGTAAATCTGAATATATAAATGGAAATCTCAAAATATAGAAGCAAATCTAAATATATAAATGGAAATCTGAATATATATAGAAGTCCATCTGAATGTATAAATGTAAATCTGAATATATAGAAGTACATCTGAATATATAAATGTAAATCTGACATCTAATAATATAAATGTAAATCTGAATATACAGTTATAACCATGAATATATAGATACAAATCTGAATATATAGAAGTAAATCTGAATATATAAATGGAAATCTCAAAATATAGAAGCAAATCTAAATATATAAATGGAAATCTGAATATATATAGAAGTCCATCTGAATGTATAAATGTACATCTGAATATATAAATGTAAATCTGAATATATAGATACAAATCTGAATATATAAATGTAAATCTGAATATATATAGATAAAAATCTGAATATATAAATGTAAATCTGAATATATACATTTACATGCTCCCGTATTCTCCATCGTTGAACTCTAAAGCTGCCTTGAATGTATGTTTCCCCAGAATAAGGTGTAGATGACAGGATGTTGATTATATGGTGATCAAGCTCCATATCAGAGAGAGGTGTAAATCCCCCACACTCTTCCAGCCCTAGTTTCTTTCTGTGATTAAATAAAGTCCTGACACTGATACATAGCTTTTGAGATATAGTGTCCAACTAAAACCTATATAAAGTAAATTTTCCAGATGATTCCTTGAAATATTGTACCTAATTAAGGGGGGGTGATTAAATAAAGTCCTGACACTGATACATAGCTTTTGAGATATAGTGTCCAACTAAAACCATATAAAGTAAATTTTCCAGATGATTCCTTGAAATATTGTACCTAATTAAGGGGGGGAAATGCTACATGAAAACATGCATTTATTTATATTGGAATACCAAAAATAGAAACAGTGACTGTTTAACACCGGACAAGAGCATGCAAAATGTGTAGCCATGTTGAATTGTGAGGACCTTTTGGCACTACGGCCAGCCTTTTTGTAAAATACAGTAAAAATACTCCATAAAAGTAATAAATAAGAACATCTGTTTTTTGACATGCCTAATAATAAAGATATATTTATATTGAGATGTACATTTATATATTCAGATTTGTATCTATATATTCAGATGTACATTTATATATTCAGATGTACTTCTGTATATTTAGATTTACATTTATATATTCAGATTTGTATCTATATATTCAGATTTACATTTATATAGGAGGCAAGGGGTTCTCCAGCCACGCTGAAGATGGAGACTGGCAGACCCGCGGTGCTCACTCCGAACAGATGGTGGGCTGAGGGTGAGCAGAGGGGCTGCCAGACGACAGCGGTGGAGGAGGTGCCACAGAGGAAATAATTATGTAAAATCTGAATATATAGAAGTACATTTAGTCATTTAGCAGACACTTTTATCCAAAGCAACTTACAAATGAGGACAATGGAGGCAATCAAAATCAACAAGAGGGCAATGATATAATAAATATAAATGTAAAAACTAATAAATATATAAAATTAATATATAAACTTAAAATGTGAATGTACAATTACTATGAATATATAGATACAAATCTGAATATATAGAAGTAAATCTGAATATATAAATGGAAATCTCAAAATATAGAAGCAAATCTAAATATATAAATGGAAATCTGAATATATATAGAAGTCCATCTGAATGTATAAATGTAAATCTGAATATATAGATACAAATCTGAATATATAAATGTAAATCTGAATATATATAGATAAAAATCTGAATATATAAATGTAAATCTGAATATATATAGATAAAAATCTGAATATATAAATGTAAATCTGAATATATATAGATAAAAATCTGAATATATAAATGTAAATCTGAATATATATAGATAAAAATCTGAATATATAAATGTAAATCTGAATATATACATTTACATGCTCCCGTATTCTCCATCGTTGAACTCTAAAGCTGCCTTGAATGTATGTTTCCCCAGAATAAGGTGTAGATGACAGGATGTTGATTATATGGTGATCAAGCTCCATATCAGAGAGAGGTGTAAATCCCCCACACTCTTCCAGCCCTAGTTTCTTTCTGTGATTAAATAAAGTCCTGACACTGATACATAGCTTTTGAGATATAGTGTCCAACTAAAACCTATATAAAGTAAATTTTCCAGATGATTCCTTGAAATATTGTACCTAATTAAGGGGGGAAAATGCTACATGAAAACATGCATTTATTTATATTGGAATACCAAAAATAGAAACAGTGACTGTTTAACACCGGACAAGAGCATGCAAAATGTGTAGCCATGTTGAATTGTGAGGACCTTTTGGCACTACGGCCAGCCTTTTTGTAAAATACAGTAAAAATACTCCATAAAAGTAATAAATAAGAACATCTGTTTTTTGACATGCCTAATAATAAAGATATATTTATATTGAGATGTACATTTATATATTCAGATTTGTATCTATATATTCAGATGTACATTTATATATTCAGATGTACTTCTGTATATTTAGATTTACATTTATATATTCAGATTTGTATCTATATATTCAGATTTACATTTATATATTCAGATTTAATTCTATATATTCAGATTTACATATATATATATATATATATATATATATATATATATATATATATATAAGCAGAAAGTTTTGTGTGAGGGGTGTGTGTGTGTGTGTGTCTGTGTGTATTCTGTGAAAGTTAACTGTACAACTGCTCTGGAATGACATATTTGTGAAAAGTGCCATAGCAATTTATTAGGGTTAAATTTAATGTGTGTGTGTGTGTGTGTGTTTGTTTTTATACTTGTATTTCAAAGCCACTTGTGTCTGGGTTTTGTTTAGAAATGCACTGTGTGCCATTGCTGAAGGCCAAAGTTTACCATTGGCAAAACCAGTATGCCATGTAAAGATCTGATAGAGAAAGAAAAATAAAATGAAGGAGGTTGGACAATTTAAATATTTGAGACAGAGGGAGTATGTGAAATAACTGACTGACAGATGACGCGTCAAGAACCTATCAGCTTGCACAATGTAGAGTTTTAAAAAATAATTTATGCGCATGAGCTGTTGAGGTCAGGTTCGATTCTGTGCTATTGGTTCCACCACTGATTCTGAGAACTGTTATTTCATGGCTTGTTATGACTCTGTCCTTCACCCTTTGACACCTTAATTATATTTTCCATGTACAAACGCAACAGCATTTAGCATTACTCTCACACATGAACAAATATCTTCTGTGCATCTTTAATGTAGTCAGGTATGAGAAGTTCTTTTATTACACACTCAAAGCCATTACCAGCAGGGCCGCTGACTCACACTCACGACAATGATAGCTGGGCTAGAAAACGACAGACAAGCTCAAAGTCATGAGCACACACTCTGAAGGACTGCCTCTGTACCTGAGAAAATGAAGTAGCCTTCTCTGTTGCCCATTAAGTGTGTGATGAATGAATTCCTGCTCTTGAATCTAACAAAGCCAGTCTACCTTGAAAAGCCAGACTTAAATCAATAAGACATTCGACTTATTTGCATCACAACCCTGACCCCTAAAACTTCTGGGGGTAAATGTCTTGTCTTAACATTCATCTGGGAGATGAGTGGCACAACCCCATGTTTCACGTTCACATGAGGATAAATCTGAAATGAAGCACAGCATTATTTCACAGGGATTGGGTTTGAAGTCAAGACATCCGTTTTGTGTTCAGACCACAGTGACACATTCAGCGTCAGTTTTAAAAAATATTATGGAGCCTAGTGAATATATATATATATATATATATATATATATACTGCATGTGTAGCATGATAATCATGATACTGATTACCACAGACAATCGTTCTGCCTCTCAAGTTTGTAAAAAGATATGGTTTATATGATTTACAGCTTGCCCTGCTATATTTAGTGGAATATGTATAGGCCAAATAGTTTTTTTTAATATACATTGTTTTTATTTCATTTAGTTAAAATAGTGATTTTGTTTGTCAATTGTGTGTCATTTTTATTAGTTTTTAGGGTGTTTTTATTTTTTTTTATTTCAGTTTTAGTTATTTTAGAACATAAAGATAAACTAAATGCCAACTAGCTGAAATAAAATAAAATAATAAAAAAAATTTTTTTCAAATAACCAAAATATCTATTTTATGTTTTTAGTTTTAGTTATATAATAACCCTGAGGACTGTAGGAATAGTGTTGAAAACGTGATGTGATATTGGCTATTAATGATAATTTTCTCACACTTTATTTCGATTTGTAAATGACTGTAAAATATTAATAATAACTCGCAATACAGTAAGCGAAATGTGTTGATTCAGTAACCGCTCTGAGTGATTCAGTTCAGCAAAGAGTTTGTCAGACTGATTCAAACCGGTAACTTGTCCTTCAAAAGATCTGACTCCGTTCAGGAATCAGACTACAATGGTTATACTATATGCTGTTGATTAGCTAAAAAGAATAGTCTCATAAGAGGCATTAGTTCAGGAATCAGACTACAGTGTATGTCTTTGATTCACTAAAAATACCCGTCTCATAAGAGTCTTTTGTTCAGGCAATCAGGCTACACTGGCCAAAAAATAAATAAATAAAAATGACTGTTCGTTCATATACACAGGAGGGAAATTAGACTGTTCTCTTTGGTAAACAACAGTCATGAATTTATTTATGTGACCAGTGTCATTTATATCCACTTGGAATTTTGCATTTTAGTGCCATTCAACTGAAAAATCACTTATAGAATTAGCAGACTGTCATAAATTTCAGGGCAACATTATCTGAATTTAACTGCATTGCTAAATGTATCAGAGATATCCGAGAAGGTACAGTAGCTGCTCCAAGCACCCATATGTAAGGGTTCAAATTTGACTGAGACTTAGTCAGTCGTCTTCAATACAGAGAGAGACACACATCAAAAATGTAATCTTCCACAACGAGTGAGAGCAAAACACAAAGCCTGGGAGCTTCTTGAGAAATTGAAAACTTCATTTCTTTCCAGATTAAGGGCAACATAGTGAGGTCAAAGATGTGCAATTGCACAAAAAAAAAAAAAAGTACATTAGTTTTTTGCCCCGTATCATCAGCAATGGCTGCACATATTTGCACAGAACAAAAATATCATTCATGTATTTGAACTGAATATATTTTGTATTTGAGTTTATATACATGTCTACAGCGTAAAATATGTTAGCAATTTTAAGGGGAAAATGTGAAGATATTACAGTAAACCTGTCAATTGGCCAAGGGTATTTGAAGTTTGTTTTGTTAAAATCATGTTTCTTTTAATGTTAGTTAAAAGTAATATGGTGAAAAATATTAAATGTGTGAAATGTTCCAATGGAAAAAAATATATTTAGCATAAAGAAAATTTTAGTGTCATGAAATTGCCTTAATATAGCATAAATCAATTACATCAGTACATTTGTGTTAGTGGTGACAAGTGACTTTATAAGTGAATCACATTCATTCAACAATTCATTCAAACACGCGGATTCATTCTTTAATGAAGCAACTGACTGCCTTCATGACTGAGTTCAGGAATGAAACAATTAAAAAATTTTAGTCATTGAATCATTCAGTCGATTTGTTCAAAAACATTGAATCTTTCAGGAACGAATCACCACAGCTGTGAGTTGCTGTCTGTTGCAGTGGTTACTGGTGACAGCAGTGGTTTAGAAATGACACACTTCACCTTTACAGAAATGTGTTAATAAGCTTATTTATAGGCCTCTTTTTGGCCATTTTAACATTTTGTAACATGATTTTCATGACAATTATCCACAATTTCCCTCCAAAATCTCATTACTGTAAGCCTAATGAGATTTATGTAAGTGCAATTATGGTAAAGCGTGTCAGTAATTATGGTAATGTGAAATGTGCTTGTAATTGTCATGAAAATAATGTTGCAAATTATACAAAAAATATGCTTAATTTTCTTGATGTAAAAAGGAGGGTAAAATATGACCTGTACATTTTTTTTAAAAACATTTTGGTTTATAAAACAACTAAATTATACCATATCAACCATAATAGAGCAAACAAACAATAATATAATTTTATTTCAAATCAGTGGTCACTTGTCTCAGTTTCAGCGCATTATTGCTTCATTTCCACTGGATCAATATTAGTCCATTTGAGGATTTCGGATCTCAGGGCTATAATTAGAGGGTGAATTGTCCTTGAAGCTTTCTTTTGAGTCCCTGAAGGTAGCTGTTGTTAAGACTAATACAAACTATTTCAATCATACACACCCTGAGGTGTGTGTGAGCTCCTAGTGTTGTATACATGAGCTATGCACTGTGTGGACTGACTAGAGCAGGGTCTCCCAAACTGGGGTTTGTGAGGGAACTGCAAGGATTTTGCAAGTTGATTAAACCAAAAAAATACTTCTGATGATTAACACTAAGAAAAAAATGTGTAGAAAAATGGAAAAGGTACCTTAACATACAGTATACAGTGCCTTGCGAAAGTATTCATACTCCATTAATTTTTTTCACATTTTGTTAAACTGCTTTAAATTACTTTTTTTCCACATGAATCTACACTCCATACACCATACTGAAAAAGCAAAAACAGAATTGTTTTTGGTGCATTGAGCTTATCTTCTACTCTGACGAGTCCCTCGGTCCCTGCCACTGAAAAACAGCCCCACAGCATGAGGCTGCTACCAGCACACTTTATTTTTGGGGTGGTACTCTGTAGGTGATGAGCAGTGCCTGGTTTCCTTCAAAGGTAATGTTTGGAATTGAGGTTCATCAGATCAGAGAATCTTGTTTCTCACAGTCTGAGAGTCCTCTAGGTGTTTTTATGTGTCTTCACTGAAGAGAAGATTGAATCTGGCCAATCCAACATAAAGCCCAGATCGGTGGAGTGTTGCAGTGATATTTGTCCTTCTCTAGATAATGTTCAGTCACAATGACCAATTATCTTGATGACTGCATCTGCAGTGAGTTTCCAATAGATCTCTGTCTATCAGCTTGCAGAGAGATAACACTTCATAATCCTTTGGTAGAGCACAGAAAACATTTTAAATAACATCTATAAAAAAAAAGAACTTTAAATGCTTTCATTCTGATAAGGTCACGGACAGCAGGGCAAATATCATGCTTGATGCAAATAATAAAAGTGCAATTAAGTATATCATCATGCATAGTTAGGATTGCAAAATAAATAGGCTTATCAACTCTTAAAAAGGAGGAGAAAACACTTCACACAGGTTGTGTCCAATCAGTAAATTCATCTGTCAACTACGAGAAGCTATTCAAATCAAACAGATGCCAAATGTAACAACAGAAGTGCAAAAAAGAACTTATCTACATTAAATACAGGTTCACTTGCAATGAGGATATACTGACCACAATGTTTATAATAAAAAAAAAAAAATTGAAATTGAAATATTTTAAGTATTTAAGTAAGTATTTTAAGTATTATACCCCTGGTTTCACAGACAAGGCTTAAGTCCTAGACTGTCCTAGACTGAAATGTCAATCTGAGCTGTTTCAACTGAAAGAAACCTAGACTGAAATGTCAATCTGAGCTGTTTCAACTGAAAGAAACTTGCACTGACTGATCTTAAAATATGTCAGTACCTTTGTTTTGTCTTAAGATGCATACCAGTAATGCTTTTTTCTAAGGCATGTTTATAAAAATTACTTAAATGTCCTAATTGAACTATGGCCTAATAGCCCTGTCTATGAAACCGGGCCATAGTGTTATGTTAATAATTCAGTTTATGATGATATAAAGAATAGTTTACCCCAAAATGAAAATTTGCTGATAATTTACTTACCCTCAGACCATTCAAAATGTAGATGAGTTTGTTTCTTCATCAGAACAGATTTGGAGAAATTTAGCATTACATCACGTGCTCTGCTGTGAATGGGTGCCATCTGAATGAGAGTCCAAACAGCTGATAAAAACATAATAATCCACACAACTCCAGTCTTGTGAAGTGAAAAGCTGCTTGTATGTAAGAAACAAATCCATCATTCAAACAGTCACCAAAATACCAGTTCATAATCCATAATAATGCTTCCTCAAGTGAAAAAGTCCATCCCCCTTTGTCCTCACAAATCAAATACACAATTTCAACAAATGCAGCTGAAAGCTAAATGTGCATCAGAAAAAGAACAAATGGAACAAACAGAGAACAGAGTGACTTGGAGAAAAAGATGGACACAGATCTTTTCAGTTCAGTAATCTTTTCTATCCATCACACAATACATTAGGCTGTGATGTGCCTCATGGCCATATCATATGATGAAATAGTTCTAGTTAAGCAAAAGCTTTTATTTTTTTAAAGAATTTAGTTATTTTATTTTTTCCTTTTTCATTTTAGTTAAAGTTTTAGTATTTTGTTGTGTTTTGTCATTTATATATACAGTTGGTATAGAAAAGAATCACCCCCCTTTAATATAATCACATTTTGTTGCTTTGCAGCCTGGAATGAAGACGGACAGTTTTTGTTTTATCCAGCTGTATTTACTCAGTGCAGCTTATAACATCCAAGTGAAAGATATAACACCAACATGTCAGAAAAAAATAAAAATTAAAAACAGAATCACTAGCCCCTTTTACATGGAGCATTGTGTTCCAATTATAACCATTTTAAAAGTCCAATCTGAATGAAAATGCTCCATGTAAACACCTCAATTGGATTAAAAATTTTCAGTCGGATTGAAAGGGGTGGAAATAACCTTTTCATGAACCGATCAAACGAAAAATTACACCATGTAAATGAGATGATCCGATTACTTTGAGTGTACGTCCTTTTGCGCATGCCTGGTTTTGACGTACCGGAGAGTGTGTTGTCAGAATACAAAATGGTGGCGGCGGTGAAATCAAACTCCTACCAGTCCTTGTTACGCACCTTCATCCACATGCTTCGGTCTTCCGAGGAGGGAGGGGTAGAAAATTGATGCTTCGTACAGAAGCACCACAACCAAAGAGGCCAGCTTCTCGCACCCGTCTTCTTCTCAAAGTTTGCAGCAACAGCGCAGTCTCGCTGTTGCTTGATTAAAATAAACACAATGCCCAGCTAACGCAAGGATTAAGTGAATCACTATCTTGACAGGATTGAAAACGTGGAAAATAATGAGCTTCGTAATGCGGCAGACAAGCTGTGTGCGCATGTCACAAAATTATTCCGATTGGAAACGTCAGCACATGTAAACACCAGATCAGTTTAGATAACATCCCATGTAAACAGTCAACCAGAATCCATCAATCGGAATGATCTCAGTCAGAATGGCAAAACAGTGTGCATGTAAACGGGGCTACTGAGTTGGAAAAGGTATCACCCCCTCCTAAAAATGACTTGTAAACTCAATCAGATGGAGCTGATCTTCTCAATGGCACACAAAGCCATTTGACTTTCAACTGTGATCAGCTGTGGACATTTTGATCAGCTCAGCATGAAAAGAGTTTTCCTGGAGCATTTCAGGCCTTGGTAGTGCAACTGAAGCAAACAATCAACTATGGGTGACAAGGCACTGTCAAAAGATCTCCGGGATAGAGTTGTGGATAGACACAAGTCAGGAGATAGATACCTAATTTTGTTTTTGTTTTTTAAATCAAAGGCTTTATCAATGCCTAGAAGCACAGTGAAGTCTATTATTAAGAAGTGGACAGTATTTGGTACAACACAGACCCTCCCTGGATGCCATATCATATGATGAAATAGTTCTAGTTAAGCAAAAGCTTTTATTTTTTTAAAGAATTTAGTTATTTTATTTTTTCCTTTTTCATTTTAGTTAAAGTTTTAGTATTTTGTTGTGTTTTGTCATTTATATATACAGTTGGTATAGAAAAGAATCACCCCCCTTTAATATAATCACATTTTGTTGCTTTGCAGCCTGGAATGAAGACGGACAGTTTTTGTTTTATCCAGCTGTATTTACTCAGTGCAGCTTATAACATCCAAGTGAAAGATATAACACCAACATGTCAGAAAAAAATAAAAATTAAAAACAGAATCACTAGCCCCTTTTACATGGAGCATTGTGTTCCAATTATAACCATTTTAAAAGTCCAATCTGAATGAAAATGCTCCATGTAAACACCTCAATTGGATTAAAAATTTTCAGTCGGATTGAAAGGGGTGGAAATAACCTTTTCATGAACCGATCAAACGAAAAATTACACCATGTAAATGAGATGATCCGATTACTTTGAGTGTACGTCCTTTTGCGCATGCCTGGTTTTGACGTACCGGAGAGTGTGTTGTCAGAATACAAAATGGTGGCGGCGGTGAAATCAAACTCCTACCAGTCCTTGTTACGCACCTTCATCCACATGCTTCGGTCTTCCGAGGAGGGAGGGGTAGAAAATTGATGCTTCGTACAGAAGCACCACAACCAAAGAGGCCAGCTTCTCGCACCCGTCTTCTTCTCAAAGTTTGCAGCAACAGCGCAGTCTCGCTGTTGCTTGATTAAAATAAACACAATGCCCAGCTAACGCAAGGATTAAGTGAATCACTATCTTGACAGGATTGAAAACGTGGAAAATAATGAGCTTCGTAATGCGGCAGACAAGCTGTGTGCGCACGTCACAAAATTATTCCGATTGGAAACGTCAGCACATGTAAACACCAGATCGGTTTAGATAACATCCCATGTAAACAGTCAACCAGAATCCATCAATCGGAATGATCTCAGTCAGAATGGCAAAACAGTGTGCATGTAAACGGGGCTACTGAGTTGGAAAAGGTATCACCCCCTCCTAAAAATGACTTGTAAACTCAATCAGATGGAGCTGATCTTCTCAATGGCACACAAAGCCATTTGACTTTCAACTGTGATCAGCTGTGGACATTTTGATCAGCTCAGCATGAAAAGAGTTTTCCAGGAGCATTTCAGGCCTTGGTAGTGCAACTGAAGCAAACAATCAACTATGGGTGACAAGGCACTGTCAAAAGATCTCCGGGATAGAGTTGTGGATAGACACAAGTCAGGAGATAGATACCAAATTTTGTTTTTGTTTTTTAAATCAAAGGCTTTACCAATGCCTAGAAGCACAGTGAAGTCTATTATTAAGAAGTGGACAGTATTTGGTACAACACAGACCCTCCCTAGATCAGGACGCCGCTCCAAACTGGATGAAAGAGGCTGGAGGAATCTGGTCAGAGAGGCTACCAACAGGCCAACAGCAACTCTGAAGCAGCTGCAGGAATTTATGACAAAGAGTGGTCATTGTGTGCAAGTGACAACAATATCACAAATTCTCTACAAATGTGGCTTGTATGGGAGAGTTGCAAGAAAAAAGCCACTCATCAAGAAAGGCCACATGCAGTCATGACTGAGCTTTGCCAAAACACACCTTGAAGACTCTGAGGCATGATGAGACTAAAATCAAATTTTTTGGCCTCAACACCAAACGATATGTCTGCTGGAAATCCAATACAGCTCACCATCCAAATAACATAATTCCTACAGTAAAGCAGGGAGGTGGTAATATCCTGTTATGGAGATGTTTCTCTGTAGCAGGGACTGGAGCACTTGTCAGGATAGAAGGAGCAAAATACCCTCAAATTCTTGAGGAAAATCTGCTGCCCTCTGCCAGAAAGTTGTCAATGGGAAGAAGGTTTACCTTCCAACATGACAATGACCCAAAGCACACAGCAAAACTGAGCACAGAGTGTTTGAAGGAGAAAAAGATGAATGTCCTTGCATGGCCTAGTCAGAGCCCAGACTTAAGCCCTATTGAAAATCTGTGGAAAGACTTGAACACTGCAGTCCACAAATGCTCACCATCAAATTTAACTAAACTTGAGCAGTTCTGCATAGAAGAGTGGGCATAATTGCAAAGTCTCGATGTGCAAAATTTGTAGAAAGCAAAAGGTGGTGCAACAAAACACTGACACAAGGGCGTGATTCTTTTTACAACTCTTTTTTTCTGACATGTTGGTGCTATATCTTTCACTTGGACGCAAATACAGCTGGATAAAACAAAAACTGTGTCTGTCTTCATTT
>NW_015505613.1:762973-783863 GCF_001515645.1 Sinocyclocheilus grahami | reverse complement strand
TGTGACAACAATATCACAAATTCTCCACAAATGGGCTTGTATGGGAGGTTTGCAAGAAAAAAGCCACTCCTCAAGAAAGGCCACATGCAGTCACGACTGAGCTTTGCCAAAACACACCTTGAAGATTCTGAGGCAGATGAGACTAAAATTGAATTTTTTGCCTCAACACCAAACGTCTGTTCGAAATCCAATACAGCTCACCATCCAAATAACATAATTCCTACAGTAAAGCAGGGAGGTGGTAATATCCTGTTATGGAGATGTTTCTCTGTAGCAGGGACTGGAGCACTTGTCAGGATAGAAGGAGCAAAATACCCTCAAATTCTTGAGGAAAATCTGCTGCCCTCTGCCAGAAAGTTGTCAATGGGAAGAAGGTTTACCTTCCAACATGACAATGACCCAAAGCACACAGCAAAACTGAGCACAGAGTGTTTGAAGGAGAAAAAGATGAATGTCCTTGCATGGCCTAGTCAGAGCCCAGACTTAAGCCCTACTGAAAATCTGTGGAATGATTTGAACACTGCAGTCCACAAACGCCCGCCATCAAATTTAACTAAACTTGAGCAGTTCTGCAAAGAAGAGTGGGCATAATTGCAAAGTCTTGATGTGCAAAATTTGTAGAAAGCAAAAGGTGGTTCAACAAAACACTGACACAAGGGCGTGATTCTTTTTACAACTCTTTTTTTCTGACATGTTGGTGCTATATCTTTCACTTGGACGCAAATACAGCTGGATAAAACAAAAACTGTGTCTGTCTTCATTTTAGGCTGTGAAGTAACAAACTGTGTATGTGTGCATATATATATATATATATATATATATATATATATATAATACTTAAAATCCTAACAGTTTGAAAGATTTGACCACAAGAATAAAATATTACTGTCATTTTAAATGTAAAAAGTTGTCTTGAGAAAATTAAATAATCATCCTTAACAAGCTGAATACAGAAGCAGATTTACATTTTTGGTGGTGCATGATAAAATTGGTTAGAGATATTTTGTTATGAAAGTGTGCTGCTTCAATGAGTTTAGTGAACCAGACCTGCCTTGTTTTTTTTCTTTTCTTGTCATCATCATTCTTTTCTGTTGTCTTCAGGACAAATAAAAAAAAAAATTGTTATTGTGGAATAATGTGCACCTATTAAACATTCACAATAAGACCAGCAACATGTACAAATATAAATGTAAAACTTCTAAGTATTGCAAAGAAATCAGTTTATTCTATATTCTATATAAAGTTACTTTTAGTGATTGTCATTAAGATGAAAGAATGACTAATCATGACATTATATTCAAAATGAAAGATATTGTATCTGTTACACTCCCTAATTTTGACCTTTATTTGCTGTGTTGTAGTTAAGTTTTATCAGTGTGGTTTCTAATGCTTCTAAGTAAAAACAATTAGTCCCACACTGTTGCCTTAAATTGCCTCCAGGCTTTCTGAAGTGGGGGGTCTGCACAAGTGATGTGCTCATATCATAAGTCACTACATACCCGTTTCCATTTGAGATATCAGATTCATTATAATAAAGGTAAATTATGTAAAAGTGGAACAGTTTATGATAGATTCGCCATGGAGAAGTGCTGAAAACGTTATATTCTCTCTATCTCTCTCAGCTGTGTGTGTGTTAAAACTCTGCAGGGTCCAGTTCTCTCTCACATTTCTTTCACTCTCTCCTCTTGTCTCGGAGTCACATTGTTTAACACACACATATAAAAATACCCTCAGTTCTTTGTTCTCTTTCCCTGGGTGTGATATTGAAAATTTAATTTGCATTCATACTGTGATCTCCTGAAAAAAAACACAGCAGATTTATTTTTGAAAAGTATCTTCAAAAAATCTACATAGTTCTCACACTTTTTAATCCAGTGACTATTCCTCAAAGTTTTATGTCAATTTCTTAAAGTACTTTAAAGTAAGTTTTTGCCTTGAAATATGAGTTTCAGAATCATTCTGATGGTACACTGACTTCTAATCGGCTTCTGTTTCATTCCCAGGCTTCCCGCCAAACGTCTGTTCTGGGTGTATGTAATGCTGCGTCCCAATGTGCCTACTTATACTACGCCCTTAAAGTATGTACTCTTTTGGTGAAGAAAAAGTACACACTTTTGAGTGTGTGTAGTAGAAGAGTAGGCAAGCTTTGGGACATACTATCACATCACACAACTGCGTCTTTAACGGACACTCTGTTGCACAGTTACACGCACCCTGTCACTGTAAACTGGCCTGTCAATCATCTTGTCACAGTTAACATCCTCCACATTGCATTTCATTAACTTCCTACCGTATTGGAGAGAAATGAACTAGCACATTGATCTGCCAGCCGTGGGTCTTTATGCAGAGAACTCTGCTCATATTGTTTTTGCATAATTATGCATTTTAAAGTTAATGGCCAAACGGATGTTTATAAAAGTTCACATTGTTGTTGCACAAGAAATATACTGTAATACAGATAAGATCAAATAAATATATTTTTTTACAAGGTTAAATGTTGATTATTAGTAACTCAAACCTCCTTTATCTAATCTCTATTTAACCATCGGTCGCGCACATCCGCCATGTTTATATCTTCTAACACTTTTTATTCGTGTTTGTAGTTCTGAACCGAATCCTTTGCCAAAGCGCAATGGATTGTGGGTAATATTAGTCATAAGAGTGTGCACGGATCCACACTTCAAAAATCGACCAGAAATAGTAGACAATCTGGGGACTTTTGGCATCCTCTGTTCAACATACTATGTTTTGGGACACACTTATTCTAATCTTACATACTATTTAGGATGGATAGTATGAACATTTGGATGCAGTGTAAGTTTGGTGAGCAGATACGAAACTCCACGAAAAAAAAAAATGGATTGCTTTACTACAGCAACAAATGCACGTGGACAGCAGTGTAATTATAGTCTCGAGTAGCCAGACCTTCAGACTGACAGCTGAAGATCTGGAATTCATGGCAGCTTTCATTGGCCAATGCCCGCCCATGAGGCCGTTTGACCGACATGTCAAACAATCAATCACAGTTCGTTTCGTTCATTGTCACGTTTCGGGGCGTGAAAATGTCGCCACAATAACAGACATCCGCCATGTTACATGTAAAACTTTCGGACCTATTTTAAAGGGGTCATATGATGCTGCTAAAAAGAACATTATTTTGTGTATTTGGTGTAATGAAATGTGTTTATGTGGTTTAAAGTAAAAAAAACACATTATTTTCCACATACTGTAGATTATTGTTTCTCCTCTATGCCCCGCCTTTTTGAAAATCGCGTCGATTTTTACAAAGCTCATCGGTCTGAAAAGCGAGGTGTGCTCTGATTGGCCAGCTATCCAGTGCATTGTGATTGGCCCGAATACCTCAAGCGTGTGACGGAAATGTTACGCCCTTCACCACATTGTGATGATACCGTGTCCGGCCAGAGCGATGAGACAAAAACATTCAAACCCATTACAAACGCATTATGCAAATCTTCCCACATAGTGAGGTAGACATGTGGGGGCGTGTTAGAACGAGCCGTTTTAGGTAGGTGTGGCTGACTCTTAACTTTTATATAGAATATCTTTTTGGATTTGAGACTTTACAGATCTTCTTTATGCACCAAGAGCTTGTTACACTCCAAAGAGAAAGGAAAAATTTAAATCGCATCATATGACCCCTTTAAAGATTCTATGCCGCAAACTTTAAATATTTCACATACTTTTGAAACTCCAGCATTTAGTTGATCCTGATAAGCGCTCGTCGTCACAGTTGTAAACACTACGGCTTTCTTCTTTCGTGAGAGGGTTTGGCATCATGGCATCTTTGTTTCCAGGCGGAACTTTTAAAGAAAGCGACACACACGTCTCCCGGAAATCCTGTATAATTCAACCAATCCGACGACGACTTCGACACTCCTGAAGTGTTTCCACTTTTGTGTGCCATATGCATCAGACGTTTAGCCAACGGTCCGTGGGCGTGACGTCTGAGGTTGAGACTACTGTAATTATGACAGTGATAGGCCCATATTTAAGACAATGAATTTCACTTGCTTAACTGTATGGGGCTCCAAAATCATAAAATTACAAACAAAAATACATAAAACTACTTCTTTTAAAATATCTTAATTACTTCTGCAAAAAAGAAACACAGAAAGTTAATTTGAAACATAGTGACCTTTTGTGATAATATACCCCCAAAAGACATTCACTGTTTGAGGGAATATTAAAGAACTTTATATTCATTAAAGAATCCTGAAAAAAATATATCAAGGTTTCCACAAAAATGATAATAATAAGAAATGTTACTTGAGTGGCAAATCAGCATATGAGAATGATTTCTGAAGGATCATGTGACATTGAAGACTGGAGTAATGATGCTATAAATTCAGCTTCGCATCACAGAAATAAATTACATTTTAAAATATATTTAAATAGAAAACAATTATTTGAAATTGTAATCATATTTCACAATTCTACCTTTTTTTTTTTACTGTATTTTGATCAAATAAATGCAGCCATGAGCATAAGAATCTTCTTTCAAAAACATTGAAATGATCTTACCGACCCCAAACACTGGAAAGGTAGTGTACAGAAAACATATTAACATGCTGAGAATATTTTTAAGAAAGTAATTTAAGTACATAATATGTAACTTGATTGACTTTTCTTGATGAAACAAAAATGTCATTTTGAGAGCCGAATGTTTCAGCATCACGCTTGAGGAAGGAGAGAAAATAAGCATGGCGTTGTCACAGCAACACTAATTGGTGGTAATTTTGTGCTCAATTTTAATACAGGGAATGAGAGACAAAATGGCGTGTCCATAGCAGTGGGAAGAAAAGTCACACACTCGACTGTGCTACACGGCACGTCTTTCCATTAAGCGTGGGGTGTGTGTTTCTGTGAGGAGTGAGGAAGAGGAAAACTGATGACATTCACAGTGTGTCATGAGCCATAAAAACGCAGAGGATAGTGAATGAGTGTGGCCATTAAAGCACAGATGCTTATGGCCAGATCTGCATACAGCGCAGTGTTATTTTCATCACTTTCTCTCTCTTTCAGGTTTTACTCCTCTATACCTTCAAACTTCAGCACCATTGCATATAAACAAGTTCTGGAAGGCAGCATGTAGCATTATATAATGTTGCCTTAGTGCGTATGATTGCTGAAATGCTATCTAGGTAGGCAGTAGGATTGGGCGATACTGTCAAGTTGTTGTATGTAGCTTTTCACAACACATATTGTTTAAAAGCACCTGTACAAAAAACAAAAAAACTCTAGTGAGCAAAACCAAAGGCAACTGAGGCAAGAAAAAAAAGATGTGAAGGGGTTAGAGAAACTTTGAGACGAATCAGACTCAACAAGAAGCATATCACAATAAATGTACATTTGCTGCATATTATGTAATATACCATTATTTAAAAAAAAAAAAAAAAAAACTTTTCAGCCTTATGAAAGTACTTGGTATATCTCAGTATTTGTGTATTTGCTCTGAAATGGCAAGATATTTTTTTAGTCAGATAAACCATCATTTCAAGGGAACAGCCATTGTAGCCAAGTAGATTCAAGACATTTGACTGAAGAACTAAAACAGTAAAAAATATAGGTAAAACATTTATCATTTTTTTAAAAAAAAAAAAAAAAAAAACCTTTTCAGCCTTATGAAAGTACTTGGTATATCTCAGTATTTGTGTATTTGCTCTGAAATGGCAAGATATATTTTTTTAGTCAGATAAACCATCATTTCAAGGGAACAGCCATTGTAGCCAAGTAGATTCAAGACATTTGACTGAAGAACTAAAACAGTAAAAAATATAGGTAAAACATTTATCATTTTAAACCAAATCAGCAGGCAGAGGACTATACTGTAACATTACATTTTAAAAAAGCTTTACTTATATAATATAATTTATATATAAATATAATAATTTTAATATAGCATAATGTTCAAAGATTTGGGGTGGGTAAGATTTTTTTAAATGTCTTTGAAGAAGTCTCTTATGCTCACCAAGGCTGAATTTATTTGATCAAAAATACAGTAAAAACAGTAATATTATGAAATATAATATAATAACTGTTTTCTATGTTAATATATTTTAAAATGTAATTTACTCCTATGATGCAATGCTGAATTTTCAGCATCATTACTCCAGTCTTCAGTGTCACATGATCCTTCAGAAATAGTTGCTGATTTCACATTATCATCAATGTAGAAAACAGTTGTGCTGCTTCATATTTTGTGGAAACTGTGATGCTTTGATGAATACAAATTTCAAAATTTTAGATAGAAATCTTTTGTAATATTATAAACATCTTTACTGTCACTTGCTGTCACTACTGTCCTTGCTGAATAAATTTCTTTCTTTTTTTTAAAAATCTCATTGCACTTTAAACTTTTAAATGGTAGTATATGAAAAATTGTATACGAAAATTCCAAATGGGAATATTGAGTGATTGAGAGTTTTGAATTGATTTACGGAAACACTTTGAACAGCCACTCAGAAATGAATCGAATATACCAAATGTAACACTCATACTCACAAGTGGTGAGTTATAATGACTGAAAGGAACAGTTGACCCCAAAATGAATATCCTGTCACCATTTACTCACCTTCATGTTGTTCTAAACCTGTATGACTTTCTTTCTTCAGTGGAACACAAAATAAGTTCTGTCAGGACCACTATCGTCAAAGATGATTGACAATTAGCATACAGTTTGGATTGGCGGTATGGTTCCGTTCTGGGCAAGAACTCCTTGTGCATCCATACAGCCTAGCATGGATGAGAGCAGGGAGAGCAGCGATAAACAGAACAGAACCAACAAATGTATTGCAGATATCGTTAAAGTTCAATAATGTTATGCACACATTTTAGAATTAGTCTGATTCAAAGGAGAACCAGAAGGCTGAATCCTGACTGACAGAGGAGGAGTTGGGGATGGAGGAGGGTAATTAGCTATTGAGCAATGCGAAAACTGCTGATAATACTACGGGACCTTATATATGAATGCTTAGATAGGTGTCGTATTCCCATAGGTAGATGGGGATCAGCTGATGCGAGCTTGACTAACGTGACCTGCCAGAACTAAAGCTACGCTTGATTTCTCTTGAAACATTTCAGTGCCTTTTCTTTATTTGTCCATACAATAATAAGTCAGTATGGACCAGTGTGTTTTAGAGCCCACTGCCTTTAATGGTATGGACAAAAAAACTGGAATTATTCATCAAAATATCTTCTTTTTTACCTTTAAAATGCTGTCTAAGAAAGCAGCCCACTAGATTCTGGAACACAGCCACCTCTTTCCACACCATCAACCCACTCACACAATCAAATTTGAAATGTCTTTGTCATGTTGTCAAGTAGTGAACTCCTGAGTCCTGTGAGATGTTTATTTTGAATCATCCCTCCATCTGCTCCCTCACAATAAAAGAGCAGTTCTCCGACGCTCGCTGTTCTCTGGCAGTAATCAGACGCGGGCTATAGAGAACAGGGTTGATCGATTAATCACTAGGTTGTAGAGAGCACACAAGCAACAAATGCAACATGCACCGCTGTGCTGGAGCCCTGCTGCACTCTATCACGTGGAATACACTTCACTTTATCGATCTATTGTTATGCCATCCGTTCCCTCTGCAGCAGCTCTACAGAATCTCCTGACCGGAACAGAACCCCCCCCAAAAAGCATACATTTCAACAAACAACAAGCCAAGGGCAATTTATCTGTCATCCTTCATTCCTTCTCTCTATAGAAAACGGCAAATAATGCAAAAGATTCAACATTTGTTATTTACTATTGAAATTGGAGCTGTTTCTCTAGCTTTAAAAGTTCCATTATTTTCTTTAGATCTTAATTGCATTTTAAAAATAAATTTTTCAAGATTTAGCACCAAACACCATGGAAACACCACAAAACAGCCCATCAGAAAAATCAAAGACTAATTTTCTCTCGTGCAGGTATTGACCCAGACTCACAACACATAATTAAGCCATTATTCCCACTACGGCTCTAATTTCCCATCAAGAAACGGACATGTGTGAAATATTACATATTCATGTAGCAGCTGTTAAGCATCAGCGTGCAAGAATACAACACATAGCCAGAGATATGTAAATCAGAGTGATGTAAAAAGGAAGGCCGCGAACAACAAATGGATTTTCACAGTCACAACTTGTAGCAGATGATAAGCCTCGACAAAAAAGGTCTGAACACCACAATGCATATTTGAATGAAAATGAGGGAAAATATTATATAGACAAAAGAGGGTGTGTGACTCCACTAGTTATGCCATGTGCGGAGTGGAACATCTGAAGTGGTGGATGAAAGACCAGGCAGAAGAAAATTGCATACAGCAATTTTAAATAACAAAATCAAGCTAGTTAAAAGGAACTGATCACTTGAATAAGAACATGTACTCACTCTCAAGCCATCCAAGATGTAGATGAGTTTGTTTTGTTCATCGGAACAGATTTGGAGAAATTTAGCATTACATCACTTCCTCACACATGAATCCTCTGCAGTGAATGGGTGCCGTCAGAATGATAGTCCAAACAGCTGATAAAAACATCACAATAATCCACAAGTAATCCACATGACTCCAATCCATCAATTTACATCTTGTGAATCGAAAAGCTGTGTTTGTAAGAAACAAATTCATCATTAAGGTGTTCAAACTTTAAACTGGTCATAATACCAGTCCATAATCCATAATAACACATTGAAAAAAGTCAATCGACTGTTGTCCTCTCGCATCAAAATCCACCGACATATTTGTTTAGAACTGTTCTGGACAGTTTTCACTTGTAAACAGTGCTTGATCTGTGCATATTTCTCTCCTGATTGAGACCAAATGACTTTTCCCCCTGGAGAAAGGAATATTATGGATAGAGGACTCACATCTTAGAAGCAATGGTTTGAAGTTACAAACATCTTAGATCAATGGACGGCACCCATTCACTGTAGAGGATCCATTGGTGAGGAAGTGATGTACTAAATTTACACACACACAACTTCAGGTTCTGTTCCTCACAAAAAATATGGCTTCAATAAGACTAATTATATAATATATTGGTGCTTGTTTGCATGGAAAAGACTAGAAGAAAGAAAATAAAAAGTTTCAGGCAACATGAGATGCCAGAATTGAAGGTTTTGGGTGAACTATCCGATTAAACAGAAACATGAACCTTCAGATGGCACTCATGCGAGTGAAGTAGAAACTTCAAAACGTACTACTTCCTTCTACAACTTCAACCAGGTATGCCTTTCACAGATAAAGCAGGAGGAAATACAAACATGCAGAGCGACCTGGAGCACATATCAAACCCATATTCCCCTTAACAAACCAGAGCGGCCCAGGGGCCAAACTTCAACCAGCCAGACGTCCCATGGGCGGCAACAGATTCGCAGTGGAACAGGGAATGGCTGGGCATCTGGTACACAGGACAGCGTGAAAACCGATTCAGAAAGGATTGAAACTGAGAAGCTGAAGCAGAGCTGGTGTCCAGGGAACCCTTGTGTTAAAGCCACTGCAGTGATTTATAGACTAGCACTGCTCGCACTAATAAGGCACACTAACTGTTCAGAGCAAAAAACCTAAATGAAATCCTTTTCCCAAGACCAAATAATAATAGGTTAAAGACTATTTCTAGGGAATAAATGGCGAGTATTTATAGCAAACATTCACTTGGTCATTACAATGTATTTTTATCTAATACAACCCTTGCTGACCCTTACTAATATTGATTCCAGTAATTAGGCATCATCGATTTGACGGGTGATGTATTTAATGCTGATTGGCCCTGGAGGAACTGTCTATTTAAATGCAAAAAAGACAAAATGAGTTTTTGTGGATTGCATTTTCACAGAGGCCATTCAATAATGAGTAACATGTTTTTCAAAAAGGAGTTTAGATAGTATGTTCACAGTATTTTTTTCTCATGAAAATGTAATATATGAGGGTAAAAATGATAAGCAATCCATGTGATATTTTTAACAGTGCAGTTTCACATTTCACATGAAATTTGCTACTTTTGCTGTTAGACTGTCACAGTGTGGAAAAGACGTCTTGGAGTGTTTTAAAAAAGCAAACAGACTTGCTTGCATAATAACATATTGTTTTTAATGTCAGAGGCAAGTTAAGTATGTTTAACCAGACCGAGCTTTGCCCAAGTGCTTGCGTCTGTGTTTATGTGACTCATTCTTAAATGTAACATATATAAAATAGAGCACAACAGTGCCTGGACATTTTTTTCAGCAGCCTTGATTTTAGAAGTATATTTTTTTCCATTAATTTTCCCCGTAGGGATTTTTTTTTTAAGTCTTTGCTGAAGAGCCATGAACAAGCCAACCAGCTACAAAGTGAATCACAACTTTGATTTGAAGCAAAAAAGTATTTTGAAAAAAAAAAAAAACTAACTAACTGCAGTCCCAATAAGCATTTAAGTAGTATTTAAGAAGTATTTAAGTCGTTTCAAGGCATATGGAGACGGACTCTTATGTTATTGCAGTGGGAGTGAGAAGGCGCTAAAGAGTTCTTTTGGTCCAATTTGCTTCACTTCTCTGATTGGTGGAGATTACTTTGCAGAATCATGGGTAATGTAGCTTTTTACCAGAAATTTCACTGTTAAATAAGTAAATAATGCAGATGGCTTCAACAAAAGCCTATACCATTGATTAATAATATTGTAGCTCACAGTAGGTCTGTCTTTAAAGGCCTGTAGAGTTTAAAAATCATGGAGAAAATTCCTATGGAGAAACTGAACGGGATTTCAGTTCATAGTATGTAATAAATTAGATCAAGAACTACCACATACACCATGTTGCTGCTGATTTGCATGTTATAACAACAAAGGTGATAATAATTTACTCGAGTGCTGTTAATCAAGTACAATTTAACCACGAGCAACAAGATGTCAAGCGTTTCTGTCAGGAAAGAGAGGTAATAATGCAAGATGTTTTATACAACTCTGAAAACACGAATCGATTTGACAATAAGGACTATTTCCTGAAAAAGAAAAAAATACATTAAAATGGACATAATGGCAGAAAAGATGAACAAGAAATGTAGTCTTTCAGTATGCAAAAAAGGGAAGGAATTGAGTTTTGTACTGGAGAATTGCTTGTCATTTATAGAGGAAATTAAAATAATTTTGTCAGGAAAATGACAGGACATCCAAAATAAGGTGTCGTCTCAAACAGACAGTGGGTCCGGGAGGCTAAAAGACTGAAAATTACAAGGACAACAACAGTGATTTCACAAAAAGGTTTCCAAGTTTTCATTTACCCATTTTTTATGCATTTGCTCAAAATCTTCATATCTAAGTGAAGCATCGTAGCTACCTGTTGTAATTGTAGTAATCAGTAGTAATTGTAGTAAACATGTTGTAATTGTAGCATCTTCCTGTAACTTGCCTTGGTAATAAAGCTTCTGCTAAGATCATCTGTATGAAAGCAAACAAGTCATTAATATTCATGAAAACTTGGCAATTTGAAGCAACAGTTGGAAATGCAATGTTTAAACAATTGCAGCTATACGCAAATGAGAAATGGCCTCCCATGCAATAAAGGAATAGTTCACCCAAAAATGCAAATTTGCTGAAATTGTATTCACCCTCAGGCCATCCAAGATGTAAAGGAGTTTGTTTCTTCAGCATAACACATATGAGAAATTTAGAATTACATCACTTGCTCACCAGTAGATCCTCTGCAGTGAATGGGTTTGTAAGAAACAACCCCCATTTAAAAGTGTTTTAACTTTAAACTGTCACTTCCAGCTAAAATACAAGTCCATAATCCAAAATAAGGCTTCCTCCAGTGAAAAAGAAGTCCATCCCCCAACTGTTTGGATTGTTTTTGCTAAATGGTGCAGATATCTCTCCTGATTCAGATGAGACAAATTGTTCACTGCAGAAAGCAATATTATAGATAGAGGACTCATTTGAGGTTAAAAGTATCTTAATGTTGGAATTTTCATTTTTGGGTGAACTATTCCTTTAATCAATGTTACAATAAAAATGTAACAGTACGTATTCCCAAAACAATACAAATCTTGAGAAGTTGGTATATCTAGGCACTATAAACATCTTAGCAACCTGCTGAAATGTAGTTGTTTGTTATATAAAAAAAATTATTCTGCCAGGAACATAAATGCAAATTAATGCTTCTCATTATACATGCAAGCATAAGGGCATTAAAAACAAGGTCTACTTACAGCACTGTTAAAGGGGAGAAAATAACAATTCTGAAGAAATAAATGTTGTTTTGTACTGTATGAGCCAAATTTATTTAATATTCGACTGAGTACTAAATTAAAACTTGCAAAGTAATTTGAAACCCTGTACACTTTCAAATGCATGGAGAGAATAGATTATGGCATTACATATCCCAAAAAAACAAAATAACAATTGAAAATGCCTTACTGGTAATACAATATAATGCCAAAGTGTATTGTATTCATAGAGAGCTCTTTGAAATCAAACAGTAAAGCGTTAAACATTACCTCAGACGTTGTGACTGCATTACATGTACAATGCAAAGTTCACAGAGAAAGAAAATGTAATGTTAGGACATTTCATGATATACTTTGGTAATATCTATATCATACGAGAGAGAGTGACAGAAAAATAAGATGAGAGACAGGAAGAAATATCATGCTTCAACATGTAGTCGATGACTTGGTAAAATAGGAAGAGCTTTAAAATGTTTGTTTAAAAACACACACATACACGCACGCACACACACTCACACTCACGCACGCACAGGAAAGAGAAGAAGATGAGGAAGAGTGACATCTATGCTGCTGACCGGCGTCTAATGATGAAGGCCCCTCGTTGCAGCTGCCCTAAATAGATCCTCATCTTCGTACTGTCACTTGTCTTTCTCACCCAGATCTGCAAGAGAATCGAAATCCAAGACAAAGCACTTCAGTATTTATCCTGTACCAACTTCTTCCAGCATCCAAATTAATTCCAAACAGTGATTTGTACTCCAAAGCCACTGGCTCAGCAAGTAAAAGTCCAGATCTATGCAGTGAGTTATTGATGCTGGCATTAAAAGGATGCAAATGAGACAAAAGCTATTGGAAAGACATCCTCGTACACTTTGATATGGATGCAGATTACAATAAATGAGAGCGACTAAATGAGAATTTTCCTCTTCTGGCCCTCCAAAGCTGATGCACTTGGGCTGATCTCAATAACCTGCTGTTTATTCCCCTCCGAGCAGGTCATTAGTTTGAAGAGCACAGTCATTTGTTTAGCACCAATCAGAAGAGAGAATCAGACACAAACCTCATTGGTCCCCACAGAGCTGATGACACAGCTGATCTTGGTGTTCTCCTTGGACTCCAGATAGACTGCTTGACTTTTATGGTACCTGAAACAATAACAGCATTAGTCATTTAAGATCCACTAGACTGAGAGACCATTACAGAAAATTCCCTTTAGGGGCATGTTCTCAGTCAGGCACTGTATGTGAGCTTATCTCCTAACATATCGCCACTGAAAAAGCAATATTTAGGCTTTAAGGATTTCCCAAAAATGACCATTCTGCCATATTTTTCTCACCCTCATGAAATTTCACATGCAAGAATTCTCTTATCGATATAAGAGACTGATATGCAATTAAAAATTCCTAAAATAAACATTTTTCTGCTAAAGGGAGAAATACCAGCTCCTAAATGTAGAAGTGTACTTATTTTTCCACACAAGGCAGTTACATAGATATTCTGTAACCAAGTTACATTTTTATGGTTATCATTTGGTAAATTATACCACCTTCAACCAGCAATAAAGTTCCAGCATGGATCTGTCCACACAAGTAATTTTTAATACTATTTAATTAAATTAATATTGAATTCAATTCTGATTTATGTGTGTTTTAGTTATAATGTACATAAAAACGAAAATGAAATTCACACATGCAAGAATTCTCTTATCGATATAAGAGACTGATATGCAATTAAAAATTCCTAAAATAAAATTTTTTCTGCTAAAGGGAGAAATACCAGCTCCTAAATGTAGAAGTGTACTTATTTTTCCACACAAGGCAGTTACATAGATATTCTGTAACCAAGTTACATTTTTATGGTTATCATTTGGTAAATTATACCACCTTCAACCAGCAATAAAGTTCCAGCATGGATCTGTCCACACAAGTCATTTTTAATACTATTTAATTAAATTAATATTGAATTCAATTCTGATTTATGTGTGTTTTAGTTATAATGTACATAAAAACGAAAATGAAATTCGTTCTCTACAAATTATGTAAATTATATAGGGCAGTGTTTCAGACTGATTTAGACTAGCAACTCGTCTTCTCGACCTATTCACCAAAATAACCGATTCATACTAGTCATTTGTTTTGGAAACCAGGTTACACTGATCACGCTGCATATTTTTGATTTACTAAAAAGAATCGTTTCACACATATGTTTTTGATTTACAACTTTTCTGATGTCAAAAAAGCTCTTCTGACCTACATGCTAGCTTTCTTTTGCTCGCGCTGACATTATAGGCTTATTGAAGTGACTGAGCACTGCGCATGTGCTGAAGTCTTCAGAAATGTATCAGAAATACATGTTAAATGAAGTGCAGGTAAACAACTATGTGTATCAGACTACACTGTTTAGGGTTCCTATAAACAGAACATTTAGAATCTGAAATCACACTGGATTCATCCTGACTGACAAATATTACTGCGTGTACACATACCTCCAGCCTTCAAGAGTCATTTTTTCGGGAATCATATTAGACTGGTCACGTTGTAAACTCAGCATAAAAAGAAATGCCCTCTCACATGCAATTGCTTTTATTTCTGGCAGATTTCTTAACATGTTTAAATATTTCTATTAACATAAAATGTTCAACTGAGACAAACTAAACATTTTAAACAGGCATTTAACAAACAAAAATTGAATAATGAGTCCCTGTGTATCAAAAGTTGCAGTGAGTATCTTGTGTAGCCATCAGAGGCTTCCCCACTATTCCACAAAGGCAGTTCTCAGACAGTTCTGGGCAGACACGTGGTTTGTCAATGCAAGGACGATCAGCTGTCCTTCCTGTCACCCTGTAGCACTGTCTTAGGCCTCTTACATTACAGACAGTGCAGTTTATTGCTCTGGCCACATTTGCAGTCCTCATGCCTCCTTGTAGCAGGACTATGGCATGTTCATGCAGGTGATCAGGAACCCCGGGCATTCTGGTTATTCAGAGTCAGTAGAAAGGTCTCTTTACTTTCCTAATTTACTTGTGTAAGTTCCTAAATTGTCTACTGCCTGTAAACCTCAAGTGCCTTAAGGACTGTTCCACATGTGCATGTGAAATAATTGTTTATGGTTTATTGAACAAGCATGAATAACATTGTTTAAACCTTTTGCAATAAATACATGTACAGCTTATTTGGATTTCAGAAAATTACCTTTAAAATACAGCATCCTGAAAAGGGGACATATCTTTTTTTTGCTGAGTTTATGTGTGCTTGCAGCCCGTGATCTCAATAGAAAGAGGTTTTTCAGCATTATTTCTCCATTTTACTGCATTACACTACACTAGACTACTTCAATACAGAACGCAAACTTACATTCACAACTCAGGTAAAACGCAATTTCTTTTACTATCTTTCACTGTGAAAATTATGCAGCTATGGCATAGATTCAGCAGCGAGGAAAGAACTGCTTCTCAAGAGTCACTTGTTTGTGAATCAGACCGTTCATACTGCATGTTTGTTTCTGGCATGCAACCCGCTGAGGAGGACAACTTAATACATTTTATTATTTTTGTTACATAACATTGAATGCAGACTGCAAGCTCACTTTTACAAGTCAAGTAAAGTATGACTTATTTAGCTGTGGCACAAAAGCAATAGTAACAGTGACGGTTGCTTTAGCAAACGCCACTAATTAGAGAGGGAGAGCTTGTCATCTCTTAAAACACAGCGCAGAGAGAGAGAGAGAGTAATAGTAGCCTGTGGCTTCAACCTTCTCACATAAACATCCTCTGGAAAAGTTCAGATAGAAGCATAACTAAACCTCTCCACTCATCATTAAAAAAGCAGAATAAAACTGCATTTAATATACATGCGACATTATATATTTAATGTCTGCGGTATCACCCTAGACCACGTTTCCTCCTCCGCTCACTCTCTCCTCATCTGCACACAAATATTCCGGTTGGATTGCATTGCTGATAGCTATGGCAGCCCACTGTCTAAAGGGCACGACTGGATGAATGCGTGTTGACACACTCATAAAAATCCAGAGGCATTCATGACGTTTAATGTCACAAATGCACAAGACAAAGTAATCTTCAGACCTCATCCTAAACCACAAGCTTCCTGTGCACTTTGATCACACAAACAATGAAATAAATATTTAGATAGTTTGTACAGAGTATTGCATGTCAGAATATGTGGATCATCATGCCCATGATGTTTACATTATTAAATATCACGACACAGATGACGGTAAATACCATGTCAGCATTGCATGACCTGAATCCTGGCACAGATGTTGCAGGAAACTACCTCTTGCAAATACGTCACATACACAACCTTACGTACACATAACTAATGAAATAACAGCTTAAAGTAATAACTGAGATATTAAAGATAGCATCTTCTTACAGCCCAAATACAATACAAATCTGAAAGCAATAAGCTTCAAATATTCTTTAAATAACCTCTTCTACATGCCATGTTACTTTAATGCCGCAGTCATTATGAAAAATTGTAAACATTTTAAGATACAAATTATGCATACAAATAAGCCTTTATGATTATTACAGGCAGATAGAATGATAAAAAGAATACAAAGAATGATAGACAGAAAGATAGATCGAACGATAGAACAATAGATAGATAGATAGATGGATAGAGACAGACAGACAGACAGACAGACAGACAGATAGACAGATAGATAGATAGATAGATAGATAGATAGATAGATAGATAGATAGATAGATAGATAGATAGATAGATAGATAGATAGATAGATAGTCTAAGTCTGTCTTGTCTCAGTTCAGTCCAACTCTGTGAAGTGACTTTGTCCTTTATGTAAACTATAATATGATAGAATTGAAAATCAGAAGACTGAATGCTCCATCTTGTGGTCAGTATAAATACCACAGAGTGACTGTAAGATTTTTTGGAGGCTTTTGGGGTCTTGCAAGAATCAGAGGGTCAACTGGTAGAAGCAGTAAGTACACCATTCATTTCCACAATGTAAATCAGACAGTCTTCATAAGGCTTTTCACACTGTGTTTTACCCTGGGTTACCATCTGTTAATGAAATAAATATTTAGATAGTTTGTACAGAGTATTGCATGTCAGAATATGTGGATCATCATGCCCATGATGTTTACATTATTAAATATCACGACACAGATGACGGTAAATACCATGTCAGCATTGCATGACCTGAATCCTGGCACAGATGTTGCAGGAAACTACCTCTTGCAAATACGTCACATACACAACCTTACGTACACATAACTAATGAAATAACAGCTTAAAGTAATAACTGAGATATTAAAGATAGCATCTTCTTACAGCCCAAATACAATACAAATCTGAAAGCAATAAGCTTCAAATATTCTTTAAATAACCTCTTCTACATGCCATGTTACTTTAATGCCGCAGTCATTATGAAAAATTGTAAACATTTTAAGATACAAATTATGCATACAAATAAGCCTTTATGATTATTACAGGCAGATAGAATGATAAAAAGAATACAAAGAATGATAGACAGAAAGATAGATAGAACGATAGAACGATAGATAGATAGATAGATGGATAGAGACAGACAGACAGACAGACAGACAGACAGATAGACAGATAGATAGATAGATAGATAGATAGATAGATAGATAGATAGATAGATAGATAGATAGATAGATAGTCTAAGTCTGTCTTGTCTCAGTTCAGTCCAACTCTGTGAAGTGACTTTGTCCTTTATGTAAACTATAATATGATAGAATTGAAAATCAGAAGACTGAATGCTCCATCTTGTGGTCAGTATAAATACCACAGAGTGACTGTAAGATTTTTTGGAGGCTTTTGGGGTCTTGCAAGAATCAGAGGGTCAACTGGTAGAAGCAGTAAGTACACCATTCATTTCCACAATGTAAATCAGACAGTCTTCATAAGGCTTTTCACACTGTGTTTTACCCTGGGTTACCATCTGTTTAAACCAACATTATTTAGTCACTGACCTTATAAATATGCAAAACCGCATGTTATGTCAGAGTTAAGAAATATACAGTGTGAAATCTTAAAACCAGAATAGTGTAATGAAGTCTGAACTGTGTGAAGCATGATAACTCAGAATTACATTCACCCGGGGTTAATAATGTTTGAAAAGTCCAGTAGAACACAGAGTACCTTACCATCTCTTATCATAGTAGAGTTTCCCCTCCTCTATCCGTGCCTCATAACGCTGGCATGGGGTGTCCACTGGAGTCGATGGGAGGTGTTCTGGAGAAGACGGGGACGCTGAAAAACATCACACATTCATATTCAATTAATTTCAAATTTATTTTAAAGCCTTTGTGGCTAAAATAAACTGATAGGAAATTTCTGGCAAAATATATGGGGAATCACCTCTAAAAGACAAAACGTCCATACCTGGTCTTTTCGGAGATTTAAGCTATAAAGGAAATGAAGCAAAAAAAGAAGGTTGTTTTGATTTTCTTCAGCAATCTCAGTTTTAAAAACGACAGACATGGACAAACAACTTGGTCAACCACTAATCGGCAGTAAATCCAATAGTATGTCAGAGTCAAAAACCTATTTACTATTCTATTTCCTATTTTTTATTTAAGTATTTCCTCCCCCCCTTTTAAACACTTTTTTCTTCCAATTTCTTCTTATCACCAAGTAATACATGAGAAAATTCAGATATCACCGAGTAATAAAACAGGGGACCTTACTTTTTTACCTAATAGAGAGCTTTTAGGGAAAAAAATATAATAATAAAGATCCTTTCTTCAAAGCCAAGATGTGAGTCAAAGACTTTCATTACGTTTTGATGAAATGGAAATTTTGATGAAACTTTTTCTATCACACTTTTTCTCATCTCATAGCCTGCAAACGAATATGCAAGTGTATTACAATTTGATTAACGATAATATTGCTGTAGAATGAGACATTGAAAATTAGGCAAAAACATACTATGATATGGTGTCTGTGAGGCAGTGAAATTTGTACTTAGCTAGACTTTTATGGGGATTCATAAAAATAAAAATTACAATTTTACTGAGACCTAACCATACCTTGTTTAATGTTCTTAGATCCTCCATGATCTGTTCATCACTGAGTAAATAGTTTAACTGGGGTGAGGATAGTTAAGAAACCTGATTATGAAAATAGAGGTCCTTTACATAATGAACTCTTAAAGGTACAGTAGCAGTAACAGGCTATTTAAACTAAAGTGCCCCTATTATGCCATTTTTAAGGTTCCTAATATTGTTTTGGGAGTCTCCTACAATAAGTTCACATGCATGCAAGGTCAAAAAACGCTTTTGTTTTCTCAAAATATGCATTAAATATCACCTAATTTTCCAACAATTCTCAAATGATTCGTTTGAAGCAGTCCTAAGATTCAGTCTCTCTAAACCCGTAATTTCTGTGATCCTACTCTGTTCTGATTGGTCAGATGGCCCAGTTTGTTGTGATCGGTCTGCTGCCTACAGCACATATACTTAGGTTGTGATTCAGTGGAGCCAGCTGATAATAATAAACTGGGTACAGGGCCATCTTTCAAAAGCAAGCGTTTTGTGAATCCTGGAGATTAGAAAAAATACTTTTCCGTTGTACTGCTGTGGTACAATGGAAAAAATAAATTATAACCACTGATCTTTCAGGAAGTGAAAATAAAATGAATTTACTTTCACAGCATAGGACAGAGTGTCTTCTCAACATGATGTTAACCAATAACCACATGAACAAGCTACTGTGTTTGAGGGCGGGGTTTAAGCTGTTTGCACCCAGCTATTTTTCGCCGCAGCATTGGGGGAATTGGTGATCCTCTGCCCATCTTGACTTCTGAGAGACACTGCCACTCTGAGAGGCTCTTTTTATACCCAATCATGCTGCCAATTGACCTAATAAGTTGCAAATTGGTCCTCCAGCTGTTCCTTATATGTACATTTAACTTTTCCGGCCTCTTATTGCTACCTGCCCCAACTTTTTTGGAATGTGTAGCTCTCAAGAAATCCAAAATGAGCCAATATTTGGCAAGACATTTCAAAATGTCTCACTTTCAACATTTGATATGTTATCTATATTCTATTGTGAATAAAATATAAGTTTATGAGATTTGTAAATTATTCCATTTCTTTTTTACTCACAATTTGTACAGTGTCCCAACTTTTTTGGAATCGGGTTTGTAGAACATAGAAGAACATAGAAAGTAGAACATGCATTATGCAAATATGTTACCCCGTGACATGTAGCCGTCACAAAAGTGGGATTTGAATACTGATGACTCGTTTAGGCTGTTCAGAGTCAATTATTTATTTTAGGGTGACAATAACTTTATTTACTGTGCACTTTCGGGTTTACAACTTTGCAGATTGTTGTGTAAAGCTACATTACACATTGCATGAAAGGCAACATTCGAAATTGCATAATATGGGCACTTTAATACTAAAGGTTGGAGAGAGGTTGTAAATCGTCATGTAAAACTGCACTGGTGCCAGAGACTATGACTAACATTAGAAATGGACTTCAGGGAATTAAATAAAGTGCTACAGATTAGGGCTGGGCGATATGTGCAAAAATTCATATCTTGGTATTTTTTGGCAGATTTGCGATATACGGTATATATCTCGGTATTTTCGTTTTTGTATTTGGATTTAAAAAATCTGTATTTAATATATATATACATATATATATATATATATATATATATAT
>NW_015505613.1:757936-762923 GCF_001515645.1 Sinocyclocheilus grahami | reverse complement strand
ATATATATATATATATATATATGTCCAAAAAACAATACATATTAAAGGCTATGAAAACAAAAAATGAATGTAACCATGTAAGCCTTTGTATTATGTGCAAAAAAGGGTTAAAATCACATTTCATTCTAACATTGTAAAATTGCAATCTAAAAACAAAAATAAGGCTTTTAAAGCAGAAGTTAAATTCACTAAATGAAAAATGAAAAATGAGAACAAAAGCACATAGTTGTGTTAGGCTATTTTGATTACCCCATTACAGTCACTTTACAGTCCGTGCTATCATAAAAATAGACTTACTTATAGGTTTTACATTTATTGTCCAACTACAAATATTTCAGCGAAATGTATATTTTAGTCAGAATTATAGAGTGGGGGAACTATGACGTCACTTTGTATGCGGATCGGCTGTTAACATCGCACTGGTTCCCTCGACAAAAAGCCAATGGGATTTTATCATAGGCTTTTGGATTGGGATTTTACCATAGGCTTTTGGATTATCGCAAAAAAATCAGCTCTGTGTTCAACCATAGTTCATGAAACTTACATGTTTTGTCCTTTGAGATAATCTTCACAAATAAGATCACTTTCATGAATTTTGAAGCCAAAATAAAAGTACCAGAACTTAAAAGCTAAACTTAGGATATAAACGAACTACAGCACCACGGTCGCTCGCCTTCAACGTCACCAGCACCATGCTTCCCACAACTTTTTCAAACTTATTTTTAACACGTTCAGTGAAAAGGATTTACCCTGTATATGAATTTTAATCCACGCTACATGAACCTTTTTATATAAACTGAAAAAATATATAAAATTAGAGCCAAACTAAAACTGAAATGAGACATTAGTAATAACTAGTATAGTGAATAAATGAAATAATCATAACTAAAGGACAAATGAAAGCATGTATTTATGTACATTTCGAAATAAGGTGCATTAAAAGTGAATAAATATTTGATTCATATGAATATTTTAATTTAAAACGTGTCTCCATGTACTATTAAATAAAATTCTAGTGCATTTAATCTATTAAATAACAGCAGAGTGAACAAGTTTTTGGACATGGTAAGATTAAACTTACTTTAGTGAATAAAGTACCATATTTCAGCTATCGTTTTGATAGGATGGGTACACAAAATGTTATTTTATCCTTGCTTCTAGAAAATCCTCAATCTATATGTTTTCCAACAGCTTCATGTGGCCGTAAACATTTCATTTTAACGTGGCTTTAAGCACTATGCATCGTTAAAGTTTCACTTTCACCGTGACTAAGCCAGTAAATGTGGTGTTTACGTGGAATAATCATAGGTGTTTACCTTATGGTACGAACCCAGAGTCTCCGTATCAGTAAGCGATAAAATGAGCATCTTCCATCCGAAGACTTGTGTTGTATTTCGGGGCAAAAAAAAAAACCTTGTCGGACAACAATATAAAATGCGAGACATTTTATGGTTATTCTACAATTAATTGTACTATAAATGATACTACAATTGGAATATACTGTAAATTGATAAACTGTTCGGCATGATGACGTTTAATGTCTCGACAGCGCATGTAGTCCCATTTAGCAACCGTCTTTTTTAAGAAACGTAACAGTTTGAAAATGAGTGGGGTGTAAGAAAGTATCGAATAAAACGAATAAAACGTGAAAGTATCTTGAGCGTGTGTGAACCAAACTCCCATTCAAAAAACCCATTGACTCTGGGATGATGGAACCGGGAATGCTAAAATGCTAACTTGCTTCGGGGTTTTTGCCTACAAAGTGACATCATAGTTCCACCACTCTATTGCGCTCCTATTTAATTGTCTGTTTGGCGCACATGCGCGCGGCGGCACTCATTCACTGAAGTCTGTGAAGTTTAGCGGAGAATCCCAAAGCAGAACGCTCCTGCACTTCTGACAGAAAAATGGAAATGTTTCCATGGCTTTCTAACATTTACAGATGGAGAATATACCTGTGAAATGTAAGTTAAGCATTCAGGAAGACAGCACATCTCAAACACATTAAACAGCGCGAGTGTCTCTGTCAGCGGCACACGCAGTCTTTCAGTCTGAGCATCTGACGGGCCGAGCTGCTTAAACTAATATGCGAAACGAAACTATAAACTGTCTTATCAGTTTTTAAAGGCCTTAATATGAAGCTTGTCACATGTTTAGAACAAATTGGATTATGCGCTTTCTCTGCAGCAGCTCAGTCTGTGTCCTCCGCTATATGTTCAGACGCACACGTATCAAACTACTGTATATCGATATAAACGGTATTGCCACATATCGAATCGCTTATAAAGAAAATATCGATATATCATACAAACTCGATATACCGGCCAGCCCTACTACAGATGCATAGAAGATGACCCGTTTAAGTGATTTATTGGTGGCTTAAGTGTTTTCAGTGCATGTGCTTTGTCTCTACAGCTATGTGAAGGATATCAGGTGCCGGCTTTCTCCGCTTGTCTGGAATGGGCACAGGATCATTGGGTCGTCTCCGGAGCTTCCGGGTCATAATAGGTTTCACCTCCATGGAATCTAAAATGAATAAAAAGACAGCCAACAAGGTTAAGGGTTTTAAAGGAATATCTTGCACAAAAAAAGAACTCAATCTTTTTCATACAATTGCAATGAATGGCAACTGAAGCTTTCAACCTTGAAAAATGATGAAAAAACTCCATAAAAGTATAATTAAAGTCTTCTGAAGTCATACAATAGCTTTGTGTGATCAAAATGTAAGTATTTTTTCACTGATAACTGTCCTCTCCTGTAAGTTAACCACATTGACTGGATCATTAAATCTGTGTATTGAATTGTGAACCAGTTCAATCTGATCTGTTAACAAATCATTCAGTTTGCTTTTGTAAATTAGAATAACGATTCATTAACAAAAGAATGGTGCATTTATGAATCGGACATTGCTACTTCTCTCGTGAACTCAAGAGTGTTTTATCACTTTTATTATATTTTTGTGATGCTTTTGTGTCTTTTTAAAGCTTGAAAGCCCCTCAGTCTTTGTTCACTGCATGGAAAAAACCTTCTCTTATTGTGTTCTGCAGAAGAAAAAAAAAACTAATTCAGGTGTGGAATGGCATGAGGGAGTAAATGATGACAGAATTTCATTTTTGGGTGAACTATTGCTTCAAGATTTTTTTTCTTTTAACACAATAGAGAATAGCTATACGTTCAGCTATAGGAACAGGATCTTATTCTCGACAACAGCAATACTAACAATGGCTTGCACAAAAACTCTCTCAGGTTGCATTTTTTTATCCAATCTCTCTTTTTCACTTTCTTACCCCCTGTCAGCTCCATTGTTAATTTCTCATTCTCGATCATCTTCTTCTTCTCTTCCAGCTCTGCAATAAGATTTTCCTTCAGTTCCACTTTCTTATCGTCAAATTCTTTCACCACTGCTTTTTTCTCTTTGATGTAGTTCCTCTCCACCTGCTCTGTCTACAAGACATTTAACATAAATTAACCTGTCATAGCTGTTTCTTTCTGCAGTAATAAATCCACAGATACATAAAATGTATAACTTGCAGCTTACCTCAAGTTGTAGAAAGAGGTCTGAAAAGATAAAGAGATTGGAGAGAGACAGAAAATGAGCAAGCACAAATAAGAGATAAGCAGCATTAAAGGGGTCATATGACGTTGCTAAAAATAACATTACGTTATGTATTTGCTGTAATGCAATGTGTTTATGCGGTTTAAGGTAAAAAAAAACACATTATTTTCCACATAATGTACATTATTTTTGCTCCTCTATGCCCCGCCTTTCTGAAACGCGTCGATTTTTACAAAGCTCGTCGTTCTGAAAAGCGAGGCGTGCTCTGATTGGCCAGCTATCCAGTGCGTTGTGATTGGCCGAATACCTCAAGCGTGTGATGGAAATGTAATGCCCTTACCATATTGTGATGCCCTGTGTCCCGGTGCGACAAGGCAAAAACAATAAAACCCATTACAAACGAGGCATTTGTTGCATCCAGTGGGGACATAATTACTGATTGTAATGACTTATACTGTCTTTTTACGTGTTGCGTTGCACATCGCACTGCGTAAACATAAAACCATGTCTGGAGAAACGACAAACAAGTGCTACTCTATACTGCTCAAAACTCGCGTTTGAATCATCAGTGGCAAATTCTTTAAATATAAAAAACATACTTACAGGCTGTGAGTCAGATGCGCCAGACTGTCCTTGCAAAGTTGGAACTGCCCCACTTTATAGAAACAGACACCGGCATTGTAGGCTACTCTCCCAGGAAACAGTCCTCATCCTCCGCAAAATGTGCTGCACACATCTGAATATTTGGGTTGAACTGTTCTGGAACAGTGTTGTTAATACAACTTAACCACTGATTTCTAGTTGTGTCCTCTTTTGGAAGGCCAAACAAAGCAGTTTCACTTTCACAATGAAACACACAGCGTCACACACGGCGGGCTAGATTGAGGAACGGCCGGCGGGCTAGAGTGAGCAGTGGCCGGCGCACTTGAGAACGGCGCGCACGGCGGATTCGACGAAGGAGCGGCCGGTGGGCTTGAGGCAACCACATGTGATGACCCCGGGCTGGACTCAGCTTCGTACACGGTGAAAGCTGATCCGGCGATCCACAGCGCGAAGTTGATGTATTTCCTCAGCGACCACCACGGATCAGCTCTAGGCATGACGAAGCGGATATCGTCCTCTTTTGGAATACCAAACTAAGTAGTTTTGTTTTTACAACGAAACACAGCGTCTCCATGACATGGCGGCAGCAACAATACTACAGCGAGAATAAAAGTTACACCTTCTTTCTTTGAGTGAACATTTGGGCGGCGTTTTGCAAATCTTCCCACATCGTGACGTAGACATGTGTGGTTGACTCTTAACTTTTATAAAGAATATCTCTTTGGATTTGAGACTTTAGTCTTTGCAACTTTACAGATCTTCTTTATGCACCAAGAGCTTGTAACACTCCAAAGAGAAAGGAAAAATTGAAATCGCATCATATGACCC
>NW_015505613.1:737674-757081 GCF_001515645.1 Sinocyclocheilus grahami | reverse complement strand
CACGGTGAAAGCTGATCCGGCGATCCACAGCGCGAAGTTGATGTATTTCCTCAGCGACCACCACGGATCAGCTCTAGGCATGACGAAGCGGATATCGTCCTCTTTTGGAATACCAAACTAAGTAGTTTTGTTTTTACAACGAAACACAGCGTCTCCATGACATGGCGGCAGCAACAATACTACAGCGAGAATAAAAGTTACACCTTCTTTCTTTGAGTGAACATTTGGGCGGCGTTTTGCAAATCTTCCCACATCGTGACGTAGACATGTGTGGTTGACTCTTAACTTTTATAAAGAATATCTCTTTGGATTTGAGACTTTAGTCTTTGCAACTTTACAGATCTTCTTTATGCACCAAGAGCTTGTAACACTCCAAAGAGAAAGGAAAAATTGAAATCGCATCATATGACCCCTTTAATAATGTAATGTTGGCTCTTGAAATATTAACACTTACATTGAGATGAAAAGCTTTACTATAAATCATCCTTACCAGCATTACGAAGTCTCTCTTTATACTGCTGATCAAGCTTCTTCATTCTCTTCTGGTACTCCTGCAGCGTGCCTGTAGAAATGCATAGGTGATCTAATTTACTCATTTTTAGCTGACATTTTTTATCCACAGAGATGTATTGTACACTTATTACAGGGACAATAATGGAGTAACCAAGTCTTGATCAAGAGCACAATGGTGGTAGATTACATTATTTGAACAACCTTTTGTTTACCAGCCTAGTTCATCAACTATCAGGCTACATCATCTTTTTAGATCACTATCCATCAAGCCAGGACATTTTTCTCAAAAAAATAAAAATAAAAACCCCAACAACAACAAAAACATCAAAATATATCATATTTTTAAGGTATCAGTGTCCCTGTGCTAGCAGAGACAATTTTCTCCGTAATATATTGTGTTGTTAACAGGCTGCCTTCTACCACTTGTTTTACTGAATAACAACATGTGAACAAACAATAATGCCTTTATATAGAGTTTATATATGTTCAGTACCCTAATAGTTATACTAGTAAAGGTAAAAGTAATAGTAGTATATATCTTTTTCCCAAAGAAAAGCATAAGTTTGTTGATGTACAGTAACAGTATTTCTAAAAATATATATAACTTCAATAGTGAATTTATGTTCTTCTAGTCACCTTCTTGCAGTTGTTGTAGCTGTCTTTTCAGGGATGCCAGTTTGTCCTGATACATCCTGAAATCAAGACAAAAACAAAATATTTTAAAGAAAGTTTTATTTCATAGCATGCAAATAATAGCAGAAATGTGTCATATACATGATTTTCACAGGAAAGAAAGAAAAAGTATAGATTAAAAACGTAATATTAAATAGATATGTGCATTATCAAAAACAATAATAGTAATAAAATAAAAGTTTTGAAAAAATGGCAGTGAGTAATATATACAGTACTTGTATGACATACACAGACAGTACTGTAATGCAGAGTTCATTTCATTTTAATAAATAATACTCAATTTGTGTATCTCTTGGCATGAATGAATGCTAGTCAATTGGTACTTACTGTTCTTTGATTTCAACATAATCGTTCTCATCATGTTTGGCCAGATCTGTTTCACTGGCATCTTCCGTGTCTATAATAATAACAAAAAATATAGCAATACATTAATTATACACTATAGGATATGACAGTTATGGAAGAACTTGACTATCTTGCACAAAGCACAGATTTGACCCCACCAAACTACTTTGGGATGCCAAACGTTTGGACAGTTTATTGAAGTGATAACTGCACATATACAGCACCATCTAGCGGACAGACATGGTATCTCAATGTCATTTTCTATGGTAATTAAACCAGATATTACATGTTGTATAATATATTATATTATATGATCTGCTATCTGGGAACTGTCACAAGTTGGTTCTAAGACTAAATCTGAAGTACCAATAATAAACAAAGACCTAAGATAATTAAAATGACATAAATAAACAAAGCACACATTTCAGCCCTAATGCAAAGACAACTAGCCACACTAAAAGACAAATACTATATGTAGCTGCTTTTATCCAGGTGAGATTTTTTTTTTAATTAACGTAACTTCAATTCAGCAATGATGCATAATTGATCAGAACTGACAAGATTTTTTACTTCTAGTAAACACTGTACTTGTGAGCTGTTCATCAAAGAATCCCGAAAAAGGTGCATCACAGTTTTACAAAATTATTAACAAGCACAACATTGATCATAATAAGAAATGTTTCTTGTACATCAAATCAGCATATTAGAGTGACTTCTGAAGGATCATGTGGCACTGAAGACTGGAGTTATATATATATATATATATATATATATATATATAAAAGTTAAGAGTCAGCCACACCTACCTAAAATGGCTCGTTCTAACACGCCCCCACGTCTACGTCACGATGTGGGAAGATTTGCATAACGCCGCCCAAATGTTCACGCAAAGAAAGAAGGCGTAACTTTTATTCTTGCTGTAGTACTGTTTTTGCCGCCGCCGCCATGCCGTGAAGACACTGTGTGTTTCGTTGTAAAAGCAAAACTACTCTGTTTGGCCTTCCAAAAGAGGACGATATCTGCTTCGTCATGCCTGGAGCTGATCCGTGCTGGTCACTGAGGAAATACACCAACTTTGCGCTGTGGATCGCCGGCGGCTTTCACCGTGGACGAAGCGGAGTCCAGCCCGGGGTCGTCACATGTGGTTGCCGCAAGCCCTCCGGCTGCTCCTTTGTCGAATCCGCCGGTAGCGCCGTTCTCAAGCCCGCCTCCGCTCACTCTAGCCCGCCGTGTGTTTCGTTGTAAAAGCGAAACTACTTTGTTGGCCTTCCAAAAGAGGACACGACTAGAAATCAGTGGTTAAGTTGTATTTACAACACTGTTCCAGAACAGTAGGGCTGCACGATTAATCGAATGTGATTGTCAAGCCCATTTTGTTAGTAAAGCCGGTTCTGTAATCAGCAGTAAATCATCATCACGTGCTTTCAGATGGAGCAGAATTCACTACACAGAGCCGTAGTTCACTGACAAGTTACACAAAAAAAATCGTAATCTTAGAAACATTGCCAAGTTACAAAACATGTTACCTGTTTCTGATGCAGAGAGATGATGCCAACCCTGAAACAACATACAGAACTACCACATTTTGCTATAAGTTTGATTGCATCATATAATAATTGCTGTTAATAGTGTTCATCGTCTGTTTTATTACATCTTAAATAGATTTTTCCGTACATTTCTGCCATATGTACATTAACTGTCAGTCACCACTGATAAGCTACCACTAAATATTGTAGAAACTTCATTTGCTGTAAAGTTGCTTTGCAATGATTTGTATCGTGAAAAGCGCTGTACAAATAAACTCGACTTGACATTCTCAACAGAGCGACGAATCGACAAGTCACTATGGAAACGGATGCTAAGAAAAAGCTCGCCATGCTGTTTCTTTCTTCTTCTTTTGTTCAATGGTCGTTTACATGCTTAGTGCATATCGCCACCTAACTGATGGTTGTGCAATCATTTTTATTTTTTTCCGTTTAATCTTTAATCCTTGAGAATATGAATTATATTGTTTGTTTGATGATATTTATATTATAAGTCATATCAGTTATGTATTTTTTATTATAGAAATACATGATAGAAAATGCCGATCCATGTGTGAGATGATAATATAAAATGTAATAAATATATATGAAGAGTTAATTTGCAAAAACAGATAACTCCGTTTTTAACAATTCTCAGAAATCATGTTTTTTTTCCATTGTGCATTCCAGTTCATCTCAATCAAACTGCAGTTGGGTTATTTTGACTAGGTTAAAAAATAAAAACCCGCTAACATAATAAAAAGTTTTTGCAAATAAACTCTTCATATAATATAATAAATTAAACATTAATTTGTCATAATAGTGTTTTATAATTTATACAAATAACTGTTATATATGGCAATAAAATAAATATAATAACCATATTAGAATAATATTACCTTATTTATTGCTTATATAAGCGCTTTATAATTAACATATCATACAACTAATATACAGTATATATAGTAGGCTATATTACATAACTATATTGTAATATTATATAATGTTGTGCGCTATCTGTCACGCCCACTGAAGGCCCGTCAGTAGGTCACGTGTGCGCTGATGGCTCTGAAGTCAACAAGCCCTGGAAGCAGGTTATCTTCAGAGAGCAAGTTGCTATGGTTACTTACATACCCTGAAAGTAACCTCCGATTTTGGAACCGAAAGCTGGGGTTAACCGCTCTCTTATCCTCAAACATACCCGGGTATGTCACATAACCTGCTTTCTGAAATACACCCCTGACTTCGAGGCTGTATGCATGAAAACAACAACAACATCCTACATATTGTAATTGCTTCCTGACGCGTGCTAACGGCTAACTGATTATCAACAGGCTGGATAGCACATAAAACACACAACTATGAGAAAACGCATAACCATTACACGGTTAAATGCTTACACAGCCATCATTTAATAACTCAGACGAGGTTGCAAAAAGCCAGCGAGCTCTACAATAAACAAAACAACTCGACACATGTACACACTTTCCTGCATGTGTACTCTTCACAGAGCCAGTATTTCATTAGCAATCTACAGCCAGTTCCCTCATTAACAAATGAAACATGTCTTTCAATCCATAAATCATACGTGAAGGGGATTAAAAGGTAAATAAACTTAAACTATTGTGCGTAATCACCTTCTTCCGAGTCTCTGCCTCTGAAACTGCGATCTTCATCCACACTGTCTAGCTCCTCCTCGTCGTTATAATAATCCACCATGGGTGACAGTAAAGTCGAGGCCATTTATTATATTCAAAAACGGATAATATTGCAGGAAATGCCTATGTGTAAACAATCACACTGCACCGACAACGTTTTCAGTCTCGATTCGAGCCTCTTTTTTCAATGGAGGGTAGGCCGAGGAATCTGATTGGTGGAGATGTTCGAGCAATGCATGCTGGGAAATGTAGTTTGAACAGCTTGTGCGCAAAGTATGACATAAGGGAAAGAAGAAAATGGTAAGAGAGAGTGCGTGTGTGTGTGTGTGTGTGTGTGAGAGAGAGAGAGAGAGAGAGAGAGAGAGAGAGAGAGAGAGAGTATAGTCTCTCTATTGCAGGAAATGCCTATGTGTAAACAATCACACTGCACCGACAACGTTTTCAGTCTCGATTCGAGCCTCTTTTTTCAATGGAGGGTAGGCCGAGGAATCTGATTGGTGGAGATGTTCGAGCAATGCATGCTGGGAAATGTAGTTTGAACAGCTTGTGCGCAAAGAAGGGAAAAAGGGAAAGAAGAAAATGGTAAGAGAGAGTGCGTGTGTGTGTGTGTGTGTGTGTGTGAGAGAGAGAGAGAGAGAGAGAGAGAGAGAGAGAGCGAGTGAGAGTATAGTCTCTCCGCGTTTCAAATGTATTGTTGCTATTATCATTCAAGGAACATGAAGATTTTCTGAAGTTGTCTGTACGCTAAACACTTCTGCCCTTCAGTCATGCACTATTATCTCGGTAAGCGTATTAATGTTATTATGAAAAGACATACAAGAAAATACATGCTCATCTATGATTTAGTGCCATTATTTGTCTGTAATAGGAATTGTTTTGCATGCACACTGAGTTTCATTTCCATGTTTCATTATGTTTCATGCATTGTGCAAAGTTCATTCGTCACGTATTCACAAACAATGTAGCCTATGTTTTTGTAATTGCTTATCATCATTATTGCCAATTTAGTTTTCCTCATGAACAAGCGTGTAATAAGTGAAATAAGTGATACTGACTAATTCATAAAATCTATAAAATGTGTATTAGAAATATATTAAAATTATTTTTCGAACAGCATCTCTCGATTGTGTTGCATAAAACAGGCATACTACGCTGCTGCTGCTGGAAATAATAATAATAATAATAAAGACATTAGAGAGCAAATAATTGTAAAAAACTATATTAGAAACTTAATACAAATTACAATAAGAAACAAACTATATAGCATAACATGGGTAGAACAACAATAACAAAACAACATAAAAATTATAGCTAATCATAATAGCTAATTGTAATAATAATAATTATAACATCATCATAAAATAGATTTGTTAGGTGATCAGTTAGCTATTAGATTCACAGATTGGAATAACAGGTGTTTAACATAAGATTCAGCCTAAATTGATCCAACTCATGCTTGATCAGACACATGCATGTACATACATATTGTAATATATTATATAAACTGGCCATGCGAGGTAATCTACGTTAAATCCTCGATCTAATTATCATTACACTAGTTTATAATCCTATCATACCCTTTTTCAGGAATCTGCCACTGTGTCATCTCTATTGTGTCTTTATGGCTTGTTCCTCGCTCAACCGGCAGGTGGCGGCGTTGAGTTTAAAAGCTGTTTGACTCGTGAGCTCGTTTGTCAGCGCTGTTACCTTGTAGCAGGTACGATGGGGTTTTAAAAGCGAGAGACGCTTGTCGGGTCTTTGTCAGTGGCGCGGGGTTTAGTACAGTCTTTATGCTGGATATCATAACACGAACTGACTATATGGACGTTTTATCATCAAACTGACGGGAGAGATAGACATGACGTCTGTTGAAAATAAAACAGGTTGATGTATTTTCAGGTGTAGGAGCACCAAGACGCCAATTGCAATGACTTTGGAAGTTTATCTCCCTCAACATTCCACCTTACAAGGGCTACAGGAGAAATAAGGGGGATTTGTACTGTTCGTCGTTGAGGAGAGCGTTCATTCGCCTGGAGACATTTGCTTTTAACCGGACTTCTATGGAGTTGGACCTGGATTAAAGAAAAAGCTTCGCTGACTTGGTAAGGCCGTTTTTTTTCTTGGCATTCACATTTATTGTGGCTTTGTCAGCTCAGCTGTTTTGTCTTGCAGGGGTATTTTATGTTTGTAATACGCTGCGCCGTCAATTAAAAGCGTCTTTATCGTATCTGGTGTCACTGCTCGCCTCTCCATAGATGACCTCTGCGCTCGATTGATTTTCCCTCGGTGAACCTACTTCATAAAGTAGAACATACTTGACTACAACTGATTGTTTGTTTACACTCATAGACTACATCCAGTATATCCAGAAAATTTGTTTTTGTGACGTATGTTGACATACGTGAATTATTTAATGATTTCATGCATTTTTAATAGTTAAGTTTTCATGTGCTCCAAAGACAGCTAGGCCTATATTTCTTCATTTTGACTAGCTACTTCTAATATCCATACTAGATTGTTATTGTAATATGTGACGCAATGGATTTTTACACTTTATTTTACACTTTAAAGTTGGAAAAGCCTTGGTCTTGCTAACACAACCATTTTAAACCCACACACAGCTATCCTTGTGGGGACTCTCCATAGGCGTAATGGTTTTTCTACTGTACAGACCGTATATTCTATTGCCCTACACCAAACCTACCCCTTACAGGAAACTTTCTGCATTTTTAGATTTTCAAAAAACTGAATTCTTTATGATTTATAAGCTTCTGTACCCGTGGGGACCACAATTTAGGTCCCCACCGTGACACGAGTCCCCATGAGTCTGTGTGTAGTCAGGTTTAAGTCCCCACCAGGATATATAAACCAGTGTACACACACACACACACGTCTGGTCAGCTATCCTTGTGGGGACTCTCCATAGGCGTAATGGTTTTTCTACTGTACAGACCGTATATTCTATTGCCCTACACCAACCCTACCCCTAAACCTACCCCTCACAGGAAACTTTCTGCATTTTTAGATTTTCAAAAAACTTCATTCTGTATGATTTATAAGTTTCTGTACCCATGGGGACCACAATTTAGGTCCCCACCGTGACACGAGTCCCCATGAGTCTGTGTGTAGTCAGGTTTAAGTCCCCACCAGGATATATAAACCAGTACACACACACACACACACACACACTGTATTATTTCCTGATTTTTAATGGTGAATAGTAAAATTCTGTCAAATGTAACATTTTTACAAATGAGAGAAAATTAAGACAAAAATGAAGAGTGAGGGTAAAAGTGCTTTGCGCATCTTTAACGTTGGTTTGCCAATCTGCCAAAAAACTCGAGAGAAGAAGAAAAGTGCTTTGCATAGACTCCTGGGTCGAGATGTCATGCACTTATTTCCGTGAGCGAATGTATGCGTGTTAGTGAACTTCACTAACTTATATGCGCACGCGGCTATTCATCCAGGAAGTCTGATAGACAGACAGACAGACAGACAGACAGACAGACAGGCGACCATGGGTCATCATAACGTTTAAAATAATCAATTTCCGGCTGGAATAAATGATTTATGACGGCGAATTTTGCCCTTGAGCTCTCAGTCACCCTACAGAAAAGAGGTCAGTATCATTTACTGCATTTCTATGAGTTTCGTGGATAAAACTGTCAAAGGTTCTGCGTGACACACATCCGTGCACATTCATTTCAAAGTCATGCAAAAAGAATAAAATACAACGCAGAGATCCGGATGTCAGGAAGGAGTTGATATATTTGAACGTAACACCTGCTGGCTCTTTGCAAAGCTGGTCAGTTTGCTAATCTAACTGTTCTCAGCCCTATACCACCCAAACTTTCACTTCCTCTGCAGTGCAAATCCTCAATGCGTTCCTATTCGTATAACTTCGATGCATACTGACTCGTTTAAAAAAGGAGCGCGTGAGAAGCACTATTCGTTTCTAATGCAAGTCGCTGTGTAAAGACGCGCTCCAGTCGTTAAAATGAAAGTGCGTACAGTTTGACATATTCAGAGATGTGAGGGCTGATGTCATGTTGGGCTGTTTTATGGGTGTCCTTGGCTCTTTTCCCCCCTCGTCTTCAGCCCCCGCTCCTTGTGTAGCTATTTTAAGCAGCGCGTCTCTTTCACACGCATGCAGCGTTCTGTCGGATGGAGATCATCATGAAGTTTATATGCACGAGGAGCGCAGGATAGAAACATCTCATCATGAGGATGAAGGTACATTTTTCTACCGTTATTTGGCGTTGTGCGTGAACTAGTATAGTCGTTTTTGGCTTCATTTGTAGTTGTAAAGAAATAAGTGATGATAGATGGCAGCTGGTGCGATTCGTATTGGTGAATTATAAAATCTTAGATGTGAATCTAGTACGTCTTTTCATATAAGCTAAGTTACAGGCTAATTATTGACGATTTCTATGCATTTTCTTTATGATTTGTCTTGTGGTCATGATGAATTGTCAATGTTTGATTCGTAGCATTTTCCGAATGAATCATTCATGTGAGTCGAATCAGTTCTACAGAGCTATTCGTTGACGAATCTGACTGAATCGTTCCGAGCGGTTCTTGAGTCAACGACTCAGTGAGTGAACTCATTGAACCGAGAACCGTCTTTGTCCAACAAGTTCGGTTTCTAATGATCTGATATGTTTGTTTCAGTGATGACAATTGCCCAAAAAAATACTGCTTGAATAAATATTCATTTTAATCATACATTTGTTATATTTAGATCAACACTCCGATAAACTTCATTCATTGTGGGTTGCGAATATATTTATCATTTTAGATTAGCAGCCTCAATTTTCAAGTAAATATGAATTTGTTCACTAGCATAGTAGAAAAGGCTAGTGCCTAAAGATCTATGCTGGTTATACTAAAGAACTGAGCCCTGCAAGTGGTGATCCTTGAACTATCAGCATTTGCATTTCTTTGATCAAAGCACTAAATCCAGGGTTCCTCAAGAAGGTATTTACCTACTTACGATAAAGCTCTTCAGTACTGATGTGTGGACATTGTGAGACCATTGTACTGTTGGTTTCATGTACACTTTTTTTAGTTTAGTTAGTTTATTATAAATAAATGACTGATTAAGGTGAACTCAGGGACAGTTGTGTGTCTGTGTGTTACTCAAGGTTTAATGGTTTATTGCTCTCACACACATCCTTTATAGATGCTCTTATCTGATTGCTGCATGTTTGGTAACTGGGACATTCCTAAATTAATTGCATCGAGGACCATGTTTTCATTCCAGGAAATCCACTTATATGCCAGCGTTATCGGTTTCAACATGAACCTGTTTTAATGTTGCTGTCGCAGCATTTGCCTCTTTTTTTTGTTTTGTTTTTTTCTTTCTTTTTTTTATATTCTTTTTTTTCTGTTCATTTTTATGTCCTGGTTTGAGGTTAAATTATATTTTTGCTCGATCTACAAAAATACAATGTTTCTAAATATGGGTTGAGGTTTAATGGCCTTTTAATAATTATTTAATGTAATGATTATTTAATTTAATAGAGCATAACTTAATATAATTTAATACATTTTAGAAGGATTTTTTTTTTTGGAAATATCATTCCACAGTATCATAAGTTCAGGAATTGTTTCAAGCCCAGAATTTCTAAGTTTGCAGCATGTTAATTAAAAAATCCTGACAGAAAATTATGGATTTAATATGATTGATATCATATAGTGATGCACCAAAATTTCGGCAACTGAAAATATTCAGCTGAAATAGGGGAAAAAACAATTTAATAATGAAATGAAATAATTAGTTAATTAATTTTCAGTTTCGGCCGAAATAGTTTTGGAAAGTGACGGTTTCATTTAATTACTGCTTTTTCGATGATGTGTTTCAACTCTGTCAGTGTCATTTTTGTACAAATAATGTGAATAAGCAACAACTGATAAATATGTCAGCTGTGTGGATGCTCTTCACTGTAACCAAAAATGATGCTAGTATGTAAAATGTGTTGGCTGAAATATCGAGAGGCAGCTCGTTGCTGAAGAATTTACTGATTCATTTATCACCTGAAAACACAACACCTTGAACAGCCTAAAGAGTTCTATTATTCAAACTTTAATTTGGGTATTAAAAAAAAAATAATATATCATTGAATCACTAGTATCATGATAATTGTAATTGTGTGACTGTTAATTTTACAATCTAGATTTGTTTACTTTGTGTTCTAAATTATATTTATCTCGATTTATAATAAATAGAAAATCAGATTCATTTTTTTTCCATTTTTGAGGTTTCAGGCTTGCATGCCAAAATGCTGCTTTTCATTTTATTGTAATAGTGTAACATTTTTGTTGGTGCTAGAGATAGAAACACATCAGTTTATTCAGCCTGGTCTCATGTTTATACGTAGGTATTAATACGTAACATTTACAAGCACAAAATGTATATTTTTGTACGTTTTTATTAATGCTAAAACTTACAATTTAGACGTATTTCAACGTTTAAAACGTACAAATCGCTATGTATTTTTAGCAAAAAAACGTACAAATATTTACGTATCTTTTATATCATTAAGATATTCGTATCAATGCATTTTATCAATAAGCGATTTCGATTTTTAGACCCCTTAACCTACCTCTAAACCTAAACCTGCTTATTTTACAGCGAATATGCATTTTTATAATTTTATTAATACGCAATTTAGATTTTTAGACCCCTTAACCTACCCCCAAACCTTAACCTACCCATTTTATAGCGAATATAAAAGGATATAAAACGCAAATGACCGAAATATGCAGGAAAATAACCATTTTAGTAACAATATAGCATTAAAATATTTTTATAGTCTCTAATCCCACTCCTATAAACCTAAACATTTCTGTACAGTATAAAAAACATGACAGACAGATAAATGCAATTACAATCATTTATTTATTGCAAAAATGTCAAAAGCAGCACCAAATGTAATCCAAATGATGCGTTGCAGTAGGTTTGTGTGATACAGAGCAGAATTTATGTTGTTAATCGCTGAAAATATTATCCAGATAATTTTCGCGATCCACTCCGTGAACTCGTGAAGGCGCGCGCGCGCTTCATTCAAACACACCTCACCAGAAACACGGCATGTCGCAATCTGTGACGAATACAGGCGAGAGCCAATGAGCGTTCGATAATCCTGCCGTAAAACTTGTCGTTTGAAGCGGCAACATTTGAATTTGTAAAGAGCGCGTCAGTCAGCACGGGCTTTGCTGCTCACGTACGGTCACTAGACTCGCTGCTCGGGATGGAGAAGAAGATCGCCGAATAAAGACTTGGATTTGGGTCTGTTCCTCGCAGTCGTATGGATTTAGAAGATTTGGATTACAGCGCACAAATAAAATTGTTTCATTTCGTAATTATGTTGCGTTTTTGGTGTATTTTATAGTTCTATTGTTAGTCACAGCATGTTGGGAAAAAATGCCTTTTGTGGCCTATGGCAATCAAAGTAAACATTTATATGATAAGTAAAGGTTAAACGATTGCAGAAATGTTATTTATTTTAAGGTTTAAAGTGAAGTCGTGTTTAACATTATGCAGGCATATTCTTGAAAACGAGCTGGCAGCAGAAATCACACAACAAAACGAAATGTTACCATTTCATAAGTAAACAATTTAATAATGCAATTGAAAACAAGCTAATTCATATGAGAACTAAAAACTAATAAAATTAATGCTGCGATTTCAATATAAGGATTCCTTTTTAGGTGTCATCAATACGTCAGTTTTGTACGTTTAAATGCTGAAAATATGCAAGTATTTGTACGTTTAGATGCTGAAAATACGTCAGTATTGTACGTTTTAGTGTCTGTAAAAAACGTAGGTAAATGTACGTTTTCTAGAACCACGTTACGTAAAATACATACGAATTATCATGAGATCACGTTGGTTTATTACGACCAGAATCACATTATAAGTAAGATTTCCAAATGTATACATGGGAGAACATGTATACATTTCTCCCATGTTTCAGTGACCAAACCTCTGTATAGATTCCAGCCTGTCCAAATCACCATCTCGACTAATCTTAGTTCCTCTAAAATATGAGTTATTGATGTAGTAGCTTCAAATTAGTTGGCCATAGTCCATGCGTGCTGTTTTTGAACTGACTTGCCCTCCATCGCTCCTTTGATGGCAGCACAGGGAATCTGAGTATGGCCTGAAAACACCCAGCTCGTTATAATTAGCACTAGTGATTAAGCCTCACGGACCGCTCTGCCTGTGTTCTAATGTGTGCCCAATCAATTCTTTCACTGTGCTTCATTCTGGGCTTTAACGTTGTAAACTTCCTTTTTCGTAACATTCTCGATGAGGTTGTGTTTCTGTTCCCCACACAGAATGATCTTCAACCTCAGTGGACCTTTGACCTTTATTCTTTTACTTCACTCTAGCTAGTTGCTTTCATGGCAGAAACACACAACATATAAGTACACAACATATAGATTTAAATGCTTAACCAATGCATTGCAAGAGCATGGCTCTATTGTTCATATTGAACATGCGTTCTTGCATTTCTGTGGTCAATGCTGCAGTTTAAGGGGTGATGGAGTTAACGTCAAAAATGCCTGTTCAGTTAAAGCACATCTGGTGTTATTCAAATAGCTATTGTAGTTGAAAGTGTTGAAAGTTTAACTAACTTGTTCAGAAAGATTGTCTTCTTGCTGTAGATCCACCTTGACATTAAGAGAACCTTAGCGGCAACACTTGCAGCTTTTGCTTTTGTTATTACAAATTGTGTTTTGGTCAGTACAATAAGCCAATAATTATTTTTATTTTATGGTTGATATCAATTATTATTATACTATTTAGTTTAAATACATTACAATTAAACCACACTTTTTTTTTTTTTTAAATGCTACAAGGGAATTTAAGGCCGGTTCAGACTACTTGATTTTTTTTTTGACGGTTACGACAGTCACTGTGTCAGATTATGCAATTTTGACTCCCAAACAAACATGACTGAAACATGTCAGACTGCACGTTGCTACCTGAACATTCATCGCTTGCCGTCTTTAACGGCGTGCCATGAGTGTAAACAAACAATGGCTAGCAAATAGCGTGTTTTGCGTCTTGTCATCAAAAAGCCCAAAAAAGAAAGAAAACCTGACAGTGGACACAAATCTGAAGTGGTAGTCTGAAAATCGTGTAGTCTGAACGGAGCTTAAGGCATCAAAACAGTTTTTTAGATAAACTTGAAGTGAGTGGTGGCGTTCAAAATTTGGGGTCAGTAAGTTTTTTTTTCTTTATTTCAAATCTTTTTGAAAGAAGTCTGTTCACCCAGGCTTTATTTGATCAGAAATAACGTAAAAAACTGTAACATTGTGGAATATCATACAAGTTAACTGGTACTCATTCTTAGTGTTTTCAAGCCTTGACTAAAGCTTAATGTCTGATCATTTACATGTTAGGGGTTTGTCATGCATTTGTCGTTAATGTTGGTTTGCTCTTGTATAGCATCCAGTCCATTTAGATGGACATGCTCTAATTATCTTCTTACATAAGCGTGAGGTGAGGGATGAATGTTTCGTCACTTCCTGGCTCAAGCAGCCTGTTGCATTGTGAGCCACCCATCTCCCTCGGTTACCCACGAGCCTTGTCTTCTGGGACTCTGAACTTTTTTTTATCTTCTCTCTCAGTCTCTTCCATGTGAACTCAAAATCTCTGTTGAAAAATGCATCAGGATGGGAGTAACCATGCTGGCAGTCAGACGGGACGGCTCGAGAGTGTATGGCCCAGTAGGAAAGCGCATTAAAAATTAAACCTCTACCATCAGTCGTAATGTTCAGCTGTGATCAGCTTCAGCGATTCTCATAGAAGAACACCGCTCAAGATAACGCAAGGAATACTTTAACACTGATTTTACGACACTCACATGTGCAGATGCTAATGACGGTCTCGAAAGCTGTGTGAATTTGTAAAAGACGCTTGCCGCTGATGCTTTAGGTAATTGCATTGCTCCAGTGGATTCAGTTACTGATATTGACCGCAGCCCTTTTGCAGGTTCACAATAGCAGCCCTGTCACAGTAAGGTGGCTCTCTAGGTCATGGTATTGGGGAAGTAAACGCTGTGCTGTCACGCAGAAATGTCAATTAGACAATAAATGTGAGAAATAGACTGCTGTTATTAGGCATTACAATTAAACCACACTTTTTTTTTTTTTTAAATGCTACAAGGGAATTTAAGGCCGGTTCAGACTACTTGATTTTTTTTGACGGTTACGACAGTCACTGTGTCAGATTATGCAATTTTGACTCCCAAACAAACATGACTGAAACATGTCAGACTGCACGTTGCTACCTGAACATTCATCGCTTGCCGTCTTTAACGGCGTGCCATGAGTGTAAACAAACAATGGCTAGCAAATAGCGTGTTTTGCGTCTTGTCATCAAAAAGCCCAAAAAAGAAAGAAAACCTGACAGTGGACACAAATCTGAAGTGGTAGTCTGAAAATCGTGTAGTCTGAACGGAGCTTAAGGCATCAAAACAGTTTTTTAGATAAACTTGAAGTGAGTGGTGGCGTTCAAAATTTGGGGTCAGTAAGATTTTTTTTCTTTATTTCAAATCTTTTTGAAAGAAAAGTCTGTTCACCCAGGCTTTATTTGATCAGAAATAACGTAAAAAACTGTAACATTATGGAATATCATACAAGTTAACTGGTATTCATTCTTAGTGTTTTCAAGCCTTGACTAAAGCTTAATGTCTGATCATTTACATGTTAGGGGTTTGTCATGCATTTGTCGTTAATGTTGGTTTGCTCTTGTATAGCATCCAGTCCATTTAGATGGACATGCTCTAATTATCTTCTTACATAAGCGTGAGGTGAGGGATGAATGTTTCGTCACTTCCTGGCTCAAGCAGCCTGTTGCATTGTGAGCCACCCATCTCCCTCGGTTACCCACGAGCCTTGTCTTCTGGGACTCTGAACTTTTTTTTATCTTCTCTCTCAGTCTCTTCCATGTGAACTCAAAATCTCTGTTGAAAAATGCATCAGGATGGGAGTAACCATGCTGGCAGTCAGACGGGACGGCTCGAGAGTGTATGGCCCAGTAGGAAAGCGCATTAAAAATTAAACCCCCGCCATCAGTCGTAATGTACAGCTGTGATCAGCTTCAGCGAAGCCTCGTAGAAGAATGCAGCTCAAGATAACACAAGGAATACTTTTTTTCCGAGGACCCTCACGTGTTCTGATTTTAATGACTGTATCGAAAGCTGTATGAATTTGTAAAAGACACTTGCTGCCGACGATTTAGGTAATTGCATTGCTCCAGTGGATTCAGTTACTGATATTGACCGCAGCCCTTTTGCAGGTTCACAATAGCAGCCCTGTCACAGTAAGGTGGCTCTCTAGGTCATGGTATTGGGGAAGTAAACGCTGTGCTGTCACGCAGAAATGTCAATTAGACAATAAATGTGAGAAATAGACTGCTGTTATTAGGCCAAACTGCATTCAGTCAATCATCTGCCACCCAGAAAAGAAATGACAGAGTTGATCATATTATAATTAAGCAGGGAATTAATTCAGTCTTCTCAATTTGCTAAAATGGAAGGTGATGTACCTCTTTTCTGTTATGTTGGATGCATGTACAATGAAATATGTGTCATTAGCTTAAACCGAACTATGACTTTAAACAAACCTGGGAAGAATTGAACAGAAAGTTCAAAAGAACGGCATTTATTTGAAGTAGAAATATTTTATAATGTTATAAATGTCTTTACTCTGACTTTTAAACAATTTAATGCGTACTTGATAAATAAAAGTATTCATTTTTTTAAAGGGGGGGGGGGATCTTATTGACGCCAGACTTTGAACAGTACTAGCCTATATGCTTCAAATGTCCTGATCAGGTGAGATGCAGTGAAGCAACTAAAAAAATAACCTCTTCCATGCAAATCTGAATAATAACTTTTTTTGGTTAATTTGGTTTCTATTTTCATGGCGTTGTACTGGGTAGTGAAATCTCAAGAGTCCAAAATCTCCACAAAGCCATTACTATATAATAATAAACATCAAGTCTGTTCATCTGCATGGTTGTGATTGTGTTGCATTTTTGCTTTCTGTGTGGACAGACCAGTCACTTGTTTCTGGGAACTTGTCACGTCGCATCTGATTTTTTTGCATTGTCATCCATGCACTATTACATATTTACCGGTGAGTGAAACAGATTTTTGTTTTAATGTGTAGCTGTTTTTCTCATATGCATGTGTGCTCACACAGTGGAAAAACATTACCCGAAGGCCTCGTTCGGGTCCTTCTCTCCATCTTTCTGTCTGTGTTGCACTCTCTTTGTTCACATGCGTCTGTAGTTCGATCATTATAGTTCATGGATGGCTTTTCTGTTACCGCGTTTACGCCTCAAAAGACCGTCCATCTCTTATCCCTAGCAGACAGTGCTGGTGTAAATGGGGTACAAAATGTTTGGCGATCCAATCAATGGAACCACATTCAGAGGTAGACAAAACACATTTAGACTAGAAGCTTCCTCTGTTGACATGTACAATCTAAAAATAAATATGTAAATATTTTGTGTGCATGTACACGAGCATGATTTGGAACAGGCCCCCTGTTTCTCTCTGTTTGACGGACAGCTCTGTCGATGTGAAGAGAGCGTGAGGTAATGAGTAGTGTTCTATAAATAGTCACCACACCCCCATCCTAAAGCCCTCTGTTTCACCCATGTGATGTGCCGCCACACAGCAAACGGTGCTAATATGCAGTTTATAGCATCATTGAGGATTTTAGGTGATTGAGATTTTATTTTAATTGAATTTTACCAGTGTTTTATGATCAAGTTTATATATATATATATATATATATTTAATAATAATCCAGATAAACATTAGTGTACCTATAGGCTGTTTACAGTGTCAAGCAACTGCACTAATTCAAGTAATGTCACAGCTGTGCATACTGGATATATTACAATGACTAAATTTGCTCAACTAATAAGATTTTAGAAAGATTAATTGTTCATTTTACAAGATTAAATAATAATTTTTATTTGTAATATACAATGATCGTAAACGACAATTGTGTGGCTGTCTATGAATTTGGAATTTTTTTTTATCTCGCCATATTGCTATGGTATTAAAATCAATAATAATAATAATTTTATTATAAAATTATTTTATATATAAATGTTTTTATTTATTATTTTTATATAATTTATATTCGACATAAATATTTGACAAATTCTGAAAAATAGAAGTTATGTATGTGATTTTTATATATTTATATATGTATAAGGGATGGAACGGTTCTCTGTAAAAAAAATCGAACCGTACGGTTCTCCACACACAGTTCGGCACTCACTAGGACCACAGTTCAACTGAAATCTGACAACGCATCTGTAATATGGTTTGTTAATAAATAAAAACACGTAAAACAAACCGGGTTCGGCTAGGCATGGGCCGGTATGAGATTTTGACGGTATGATAACTTTAAGCAAAAATATCACGGTTTCATGGTATCACGATATTGTCAATACAGCTCTAAAATGTGTTATTTTTAAATGACTGGGTAAAAAAAAAAATAATAATTTTTTCCCGCTGAAAAAATATATTTTGTTTTTGAGCAACATACAGAATATTAGGAACAGTAGAATTTGTTTATTTTTTTTATTTGATTTGTTTCCTAAAAAGAGGAAAAATAAAGACTGACATCTTTATTTAACCTAAATCTGTAATTACAGTTATTTAATTTTAGTTATATAATTCATATACATATAATTTAGTTATATAATTTCATATACATAATTTGATTTCATAACCCAATTTGAAGCAAAAACAGAATGTTCTGACTAACTTTGTGAAATGATACTACATGCCTGAACGAAGCAAACGGCAGAAGCTCTGAAAGAGACACATATTCACTCTCTGACAGCAGGAGGCGTTTCTCAAACACCAGAATACAGTGATTCCTTGGTTACCGCCATAAACAAAGCAGCACTGTGCTGAAACACTGCTTTAATATGAACTATACAGAGACGAGATTAAAAGAAAATACCACGTAAACTTTTCTGAAGACAGTCAGTTCCCCTCAGAAACACATGCATATAAACCCCCAAATCAATATTGAGGATTTTCTTCCAATAGTTTGTGCATCATGAACAGTGAGTGATCTGTCTGCTACAGTATTTTTCTCTGTGCGTCCGTCTTCAGAGTCTCTGGCCTGTGTTAACGGGCGTTTACAGACTTCATATTTTCACATAAATGACATTTTGGAAAAAGATTGCATTGCAACGCAGTTTGTGCAAGTCCAGAACAGAGACAAGTTGCTTGCAATAAGACAAAAAACGGCCGGTTGCCGATCGCGTAAGCTGCAGGGGAAGCTCCTTAATTTCGGCCATCCTACACAGTACACACGTGACTGACCGCTCGCTCGCACCAACAGGAGGAGGAGGCTCGTGTTACACTCTAAACTACACTCAACCTGAGGGAATCCTACACTTTCAGTCTTTGAGGAGACATGAAAAACGCTGCATACCGCAGGGACGGTATAACCGAAAATATTAGCGGTTTTGAAACTTTCCATTTTCAAATCGCGGTATACCTTGAAACGGTATATTGGGCCATGCCTAGGTTCGGCTAATGTATGCTTCTGTTGATGGATGCGCATTCTGGCTTCCCAGTATATTACAACATTGTGGGGGGGGGGGAAACGGGGACAAA
>NW_015505613.1:725908-737442 GCF_001515645.1 Sinocyclocheilus grahami | reverse complement strand
AATATATTTTGTTTTTGAGCAACATACAGAATATTAGGAACAGTAGAATTTGTTTATTTTTTTTATTTGATTTGTTTCCTAAAAAGAGGAAAAATAAAGACTGACATCTTTATTTAACCTAAATCTGTAATTACAGTTATTTAATTTTAGTTATATAATTCATATACATATAATTTAGTTATATAATTTCATATACATAATTTGATTTCATAACCCAATTTGAAGCAAAAACAGAATGTTCTGACTAACTTTGTGAAATGATACTACATGCCTGAACGAAGCAAACGGCAGAAGCTCTGAAAGAGACACATATTCACTCTCTGACAGCAGGAGGCGTTTCTCAAACACCAGAATACAGTGATTCCTTGGTTACCGCCATAAACAAAGCAGCACTGTGCTGAAACACTGCTTTAATATGAACTATACAGAGACGAGATTAAAAGAAAATACCACGTAAACTTTTCTGAAGACAGTCAGTTCCCCTCAGAAACACATGCATATAAACCCCCAAATCAATATTGAGGATTTTCTTCCAATAGTTTGTGCATCATGAACAGTGAGTGATCTGTCTGCTACAGTATTTTTCTCTGTGCGTCCGTCTTCAGAGTCTCTGGCCTGTGTTAACGGGCGTTTACAGACTTCATATTTTCACATAAATGACATTTTGGAAAAAGATTGCATTGCAACGCAGTTTGTGCAAGTCCAGAACAGAGACAAGTTGCTTGCAATAAGACAAAAAACGGCCGGTTGCCGATCGCGTAAGCTGCAGGGGAAGCTCCTTAATTTCGGCCATCCTACACAGTACACACGTGACTGACCGCTCGCTCGCACCAACAGGAGGAGGAGGCTCGTGTTACACTCTAAACTACACTCAACCTGAGGGAATCCTACACTTTCAGTCTTTGAGGAGACATGAAAAACGCTGCATACCGCAGGGACGGTATAACCGAAAATATTAGCGGTTTTGAAACTTTCCATTTTCAAATCGCGGTATACCTTGAAACGGTATATTGGGCCATGCCTAGGTTCGGCTAATGTATGCTTCTGTTGATGGATGCGCATTCTGGCTTCCCAGTATATTACAACATTGTGGGGGGGGGGGAAACGTGGACAAACTAGGGCTGCACGATAAATCACATGCGATTATTTAACGGTAAATCTCTGGTAAAACGGAAATGTAATCAGCGGTAAATCTCCATCACGTGCGGGCTTTCACATGGAGCAGCATTTACTACGCAGAGCCGTTGTTCACTGACAAGCTGCACAAAACCACGATCATATTTTTCGCATGTTTTGCACAGCTTGTCAGTAAACAACGGCTCTGTGAAGTAAATGCTACTCCATGTGAAAGCCCGCACGTGATGGAGATTTACCACTGATTACAGAACCGGTGTTACTGACCAGATGCGCGTTAAAAATCGCATTCGATTTATCGTGCAGCCCTAGGACAAACCATTCACTCTTGTTCAATGCGAGTGCCGTATGCTGGAATATGAGCAGTCATTTATTCCGTCATCGTGCTGATAGTGCGTGTGCACAGGTGAGACCTGAACAGCACACGTTGACATTTGTTTAAACTAAACTCATTTAAGCCTTGCCAGTTTAAACATTTAAGAGCCAGAAGACTCGAGCTCGCACGCAGTGAGAAGATTTGTGCGTGTGCTTATCCGAAGCGCATGAACCCGCGCCTCGGAGCGCGCTCAAATATTAAGCTCTCTTTGAAGTATTGTGTTTGAATGGATAAATGTACACACAAATTGTCATAATGCCGTCTTGGTGAATATCCTAGCAGACATAGCCGGCTGAACGTACTGTATCATTGGATTCTCTTATCACTGTTTATTTTATTTGTATCTTAGTATTGAGATGAAATTTTGTTATTGACCAAATACTTATTTTCCACCATAATTTGCAAATAAATTCTTTAAAAATCCTACAATGTGATTTTCTGGATTTTTTTTTCTCATTTTGTCTCTCATAGTTGAGGTATACCTATGATGAAAATTACAGGCCTCTCTCATCTTTTTAAGTGGGAGAACTTGCACAATTGGTGGCTGACTAAATACTTTTTTTCCCCACTGTATATTAGGGTTGGAATGGTTCGTGGAAAAAAATCGAACCATACGGTTCTCCACACACGGTTCGGCACGCGCTAGGACCGCGGTTCAACTTAAATCTGACAATGCATCTGAAATATGGTTTGCTATAAATAACATGTAAAACAAACAGGGTTCGGCTAATATATGTTTCTGTTGATGGATGCGCATTCTGGCTTCCCAATACTTTACACCAACAGCGATGAAAAAAACAAAAAACGTGGACAAACCATTCACTCTTGTTCAATGCGAGTGCCGTATGCTGGAATATGAGCAGTCATTTATTCCGTCATCGTGCTGATAGTGCGTGTGCACAGGTGAGACCTGAACAGCACACGTTGACATTTGTTTAAACTAAACTCATTTAAGCCTTGCCAGTTTAAACATTTAAGAGCCAGAAGACTCGAGCTCGCACGCAGTGAGAAGATTTGTGCGTGTGCTTATCCGAAGCGCATGAACCCGCGCCTCGGAGCGCGCTCAAATATTAAGCTCTCTTTGAAGTATTGTGTTTGAATGGATAAATGTACACACAAATTGTCATAATGCCGTCTTGGTGAATATCCTAGCAGACATAGCCGGCTGAACGTACTGTATCATTGGATTCTCTTAAAGTGACAGCACTTTCTTAATATTAATCATACAGCAACAACAAGGAATCACTCACTGCTCTTGATTGAATAGCTTTTGTAACTTTAATAAAGATTAATCTTTAATTAACTAAAAACTAATGTTAGACCTACCTAAAAAAAAAAACTTATCACTGTTTATTTTATTTGTATCTTTGCTGTATTGTATTTATTTGTGCTGTTGCTTGTAGTTAGATTATTCTCGTTTTCTTTTTTTATTTGACCGTATAGTTTCTCTAAACATAGCACATACCGAACCATTCCGAAACCGTGATACAAACCGAACCGTAAGTTGAACCGTTCCACCCCTAATATATATATATATATATATATATATATATATCACAATAATAACCAATAAATATTATTATATAATACTAATTCCCAAATATACATACAATTTTATATATGTGGCATTGTAAAAACAGTATTGATTGATTGCTATTGTTATGTTGGGCAATAAGCAGACAAGGTCTGTAACTTTCTTACAGTTCAGTATTTAGTATGAAATCATTTTGTAAAATCTTAACATTTGCTCTTATCAGGCATGCTGATATAAAAAAGATATTGAGTTTATGAATCTCTAATTTGAGTTTGGTCCTTTTGCAATTACTCTTTCTAGAGTTTGTGAATTGCTGTATTGCATTATTGTAGGTCTGTTGAAGTTCAGCTCCATTAAGCAGACACATAACCCGTGGGGATGTGATGTGATGTAGTCCAGGCCAGCTCTCCTACTGGAGCTTTCTCACTGGGTCACTGACAGCTCTCACCATCTTGAATGATCGTATCCCATAATGCCTCATCTGTGCGTTTTCCAGTGTCATGCTCTGCCCTGTTCACATCAGTGTGATCCGATGCTTTTGTGTGACTGAGACACATAAGGAGGAGGTCTTTCTCTCATTTTCACATTTACATTTTCCAGTTTACTCGTTGTCAGGAGAACTCTCTCTCTCTCTCTCTCTCTCTCAACATCTGACATTCCTCCCCTAATGTGTCATTTATCACTCTCTTGCATAAAAGACATCACTGCATCAAGCCCAACACATAAATGGAGCTTTAACCCTTTTCAGTTAAAAAGACTGAGTACTGCTAGCACAGTTTTTCATTCCTTCTTTTTGTCAGCCCAGACGTTTGATAATCTCTTCTCTCTGTACATTTGACACATAATCTCGCCCTTGTTTCTAGTAACATTTGACACTGAACAAATGTAATCCAGCAACAGATGAAACATTTTAAAATGTTGCTGGCTGGTTTTCTTGTACAAGACATTTTCATTGGGATTCTGATGATCATGTGATTTTGACGTAGGTCCGCGTCAGTCTAGTTAAAGCCTTGTGAATTTAGATTACTGATTTTACAAGGTGCCCCTAAATACACCATGAAGGTGCTCACACCTTTAGCCTACTATCACGCAAAACCATGTAGACGGGCAATGTATTTTTAAGCGTAGATGGCGTCACCACAGTGACTACTGGGCGAGCACATTTAGAGTTCATGTTTTCACTGCGTGATTTAGTCTATTAAAATACATTTAGAATTCACCCAAAATTCAAGATAAGGGGGCAAATATGCCCCCTCATGACTTTTGTCTTTTATATTTTTATCATCTGATATAGTCAATATTACATGAAGTATACAGTTTTTTTTTCTCTCTCCAAATATCAATACCCCTAAAGCTGTCAAAGTACCAGCACAAAAAACATGCCAAGCAAAAATATTGTGTAATTATCATTTTCGACAAAATTCCAGAAAATGTAGATAACATTTTTTTTGTCATTATCGCACACCCCTGCTTTGTAAATGGTTACAGAGAAAAACTGGGCATCATACATTAAACGACTGAGGATCACACACTAACAGACATTCAAATCATTCCAAACTGAAATTCACACAGAAACATGTGCCTCTTTCTAGGAGATGCATGGCAAAGGAAAACAATGTGTTCTAAAATCAGCTCAAAAAAGTTTGATATTCTCACACTGAATTGAATTATAGTCTGAAGCTAAAAGAAATACATCTGCGCCCATCACACACTACGTGATTTTCTGCTAAAACTCTCAACTCAAATCTGCACTCTGAATTTTTGGCAACTTGGAATCAACTTGTCCATACTGTAAATCGGGGCAGAAGCCATGTACTGTATTTCAACATTTTTACAGACTTTGTCTAGGCCTGTATACATGACAAATATTTATCGCAAAGGCTGTGGTTTTACTTAAATATATAGCCTGCATATTTCAGGGTGAAGCTTGGCACTGTGTTTTTACTAGTGGTCAACCGATATATCGCCAATGCCGATATATTGACCGATATTTGGCATTTTTCATATATCGGCATTGGCCGATAAGTTTTTCTGTTTGGCCGATGTGTTTGAGGTGGGACTTTTATTTTGATGGCTGTGCAAAGAGTGCTCACATTCTCCCTCTTCATTGTTTGCTGTCGCCGTTTAACAGTTCTGTCTGATACAGATAGAAGTCCACCTAATAATCCGATATATTGTTAAACAAAAGCGGTATACAATAAAGTAGGGATGCACCGATACTTGTATCGGTATCGGGCCCGATACTGGTCTCCTGTACTCATACTCGTTAAAATGCCCCGATACCAAACGCCGATACCACACAGCAAAAACACCAACAACAGAAAGGAGTTAAGGATGTCTACTACGAAGTATATGTATGCAATGAATATAATGTTAAACATTCAGTATTAACGCCTGTATTGCTGATGTGCGCGAGCTGATAAACAAAGCACGAAGAGTGGATTGAGCGTTTGCATGAAGCTGGATGACAGCATGCCCAGGAGACTACAGGCTGTCATTAAGGCTAAACATTTAATTTCACAAACCTTGCAGACTTCGTTGAATCCAGCTGTGAGAGCTTGAAGTGTGCTTTTGTATCCTGCATGATCGTGTGAACTCTGCGTGATAGTCGGTTTGTGCGCAGGGCTCGCAAAATTTCAAAATCCCTAGCAGCCCTTCGGGCAGGCATTCTTCAGATTTTGGTAGCCAAAAAATGGTGACAAGTCAAGAGAGTAGGGGTGCAACGGATCACAAATCTCACGGTTCAGATTATATTACATTATCATATCCCATTTTGAGTCACAGATCGGATCATTTTTCAGATGAGCAAAAAAAATATGGTTCTTTATTATTTAAGTAACACTTATTATTTAAAGAACAATTTACTACTTTGATACCACAGCAAAAACTAGTAGCATATAGGGATGTAACGATTCACTCAACTCATGATGTGATATGATTCACGATACTGATTTCACAATACAATTTTCTCACAATTTCTTTTTTTAAACAAAATGAGATTTAACCCTTTAGGCGCCAGGGTTTTTTGGAAAAATGCTGGATTTTGACATCAAGATTTCAAAAGCTTGTGGCTTAAAAGGGCTTAAAGATAGAGATCTAATGTAAATGAGAAAAATGTTGGGCATGACCAAAAGTTTGTGGTGTGTAAATATACTCATCTAATTTGCATATGATGTCACCTCTTGAATGTCATAATATTCAGGAAATAATAGATATTGAACTGATGTCTGAACTTATTTGCATGTTGTTGTTGTTGTTGTTGTTTGTTTTGTTTTTTTGTCTTTTTATCCTCATTCCAAATTATCAAAAAAGAGGAAACCAACAATAAAACAGGAGAAAGTACTAAATTATTACTATACTATGTAGTAGTAAAATGCATGTGAACCGTAGCTTACTTTTTGATCAGTTCATCAGTAATATTCAGGAAATAATAGATATTGAATGGTTGTTTGAACTTATTTGCATGTTTTTAGTTTTTTGTCTTTTTATCCTCATTCCAAATTATCAGAAAAGAGAAAACCAACAATAAAACAGGAGAAAGTACTATATTACTATACTATATAGTAGTAAAACATATGTGAACAGTAGCCTACTATTTGATCAGTTCATCAGTAATATTCAGGAAATAATAGATATTGCCCTGCCACCCCCATACCCATTGGGCAAAGGGTCGAAACGATCACTTGTTTGTGCTTCGTGAACACTTTCGCCTTGCACGGAGGCTGCAAAGATGTACCGGGAGAAGCGCGATTATTAGACGACCGATCGTCATTTCCAAAAGGTAAATATTCCCCTTCAGAGTCAGAATCGGCGAATAACATTTGCAACAAATCCTCACGGTACAACTTTTTATTAGCCATTTGGCGATTTTTCTCTCACAAATCTCACAGCTTAACCGCACGCTATGAACTGAACTGCTTCCGCATCAATGACACAATAGCTCACTTGCTCTGCTATTTCCTCAAACACTTTGAATAGGAAGGTGACGTAATTTTGGTCTAGAATCGAAGTGCTACATGTCTGCCATCTTGTGGTAGGGAATACAAATGAGATATTACACCATATTAGGAACTACATTCTATTTGATTAAGTATGACGTCTTGTCGCAATTTTGTGACTTTGGCTCTAAGAGGGTTAAGACAGATTTTTAAAAAAGGTGTCATTTTGTTATTTCTCAGACCAAAAGTCTGCACATTACTTTGTGAAATTGAAAATGCCAAACAATATACTAAATTGAAATTTTAAAACAAATCCCAAATCAAATAAATAAATAATACAAATAAAATAAATTTCTCCATGCAAGTAAACTAAGGTTTTGCCTGTGTATTTTAATCACGATCCAAACAAAGATGCTGCATACATGTTATTTAGATTGTGAAATTTGAAACAAAAACAAAATGGTCTGACTTTGCTTTGTGGGACTACATAAAAAAAAAAGCTGAACGAAACAAAAACAGCAGACGGGTTGAATGAAACGCAAATGTCACTCTCTGACAGCAGGTTTCGCTTAAACCGCAGGTATTTGTAGGCTGCTGCCCCTTTAAGACCGAATGCACGGATCCAATATAATGATGCACATGCGATTTCTTTCTCCACTGTTTACGTTCACTTACATGAAAATACTTGCTGAGATAGTTATTTTGAGATAATTGTGCACGTATGTGTCCATTCAAGCGAAAAAGGAATCAATTCTGTTTTCTTGCTCTGCCTGAAACGCCACTCTGTATGTGCGCGCGAGCACCGAACTGAATTCTTCATGCGCATGAATGATTTGGTTAGACTTATAAACATGTGTAAATGATAAACTATGATCCGTTTCACCCCTATAAGCGAGTGAACAACGCGAATCAAGGAAGGGATTTTATAGTGATTATTCAAGATAGCCCGTCGGGCAAGGCAGTGATACATTTTGGTAGCCCGACTGGAAAACACAATATCCCCGGGACGTCAGGCTAGCGATTTTTTCGAGCCCTGGTGCGAATTGAATGCAGACAGATTTCAGCTTCACGGGAGACGCACGATCGACAAACTTTAAACTCGTGATTTCAAACTATGCTGCGCTTTATTCATCTGCCCACTATCATATTCATGTCATTTCCATATATATATGAAGAGTTCATTTGCAAAAACCGATAAACGGCACTTAAAAAAAAAAAAAAAAAAAAAAGAGCTGATTGCCGTGCATTATTCTCCACATATAACGCGATCTGAACCCTAAACACGTTTTGTCAAAAAATCCGGTTTTGTCCACTTTCAAGGCATCGCAAGTTCACGTTTTACTGCAGAAGCCGACAAGCACCCTTGTTGTTTTTGAACAGAAGCTGATAAGTCCATTTTAGCGAATCAGCACGCTGTATTCAGGTCAGGTGACAAGGCTACTTTCACTTTGAAAAGACGTGCTAGCTGAGAGGAGTTTCTTCAAAGCTAACTCAAAGTGATCGAGGATGGATAATTTCGACGAACTTGATGAACCTGTGATATCTTCTTCAGGGCGAAAAAGGAAAATAAAAGCTGAAACGTTTTCACGGAACCTTGCAAAAGCAGCGCGTTACAATGGTTAGGGAAAAGCTCCATGTATTGCGTGTAATCACATCCACAGTTTATGATCATCATAACAACAATGTTTGTCAGGCATTTACATTGTCATCTGAGGAGATTACAAAGATTAAACAAGTGTTTTTTTTAAAACTCTGAAATGTGGAGTTATCTGCTTTTGCTATAAAACAAACTTTTAATATGTAAAAAAATATATACTTTCAATGGACTTTAATTTTGTAAATTACCTGTATTTGTTTAAGTTATTATTACTTAATCAAAACAACCCAACTGCAGTTTGATTGATATTACTTGGAATGTGCAATAAAAAAAAACATGATTTCCGAGAAAAAAAAATTGTTTAAGTTATTATTACATAATCAAAACAACCCAACTGCAGTTTGATTGATATTACTTGGAATGTGCAATAAAAAAAAAAACATGATTTCCGAGAAAAAAAAAGGAGTTATCGGTTTTTGCAAATGAACTATTCTCACACACACACACATATATATATATATATTTGTTTGTATTACAGAATCAAGAAGTTGTCATCTAAAGTACAAGTATATTTTTTGACACTGCCTAATATATCGGCATCAGCATCGGCTGTCAAAAAACCAATATCGGTCAACCACTGGTTCTTACACATGGATTTTTTTTTTTTTACTGGATTTAAAAATAATAAATAAATAATGTTTCAAATTAGATTACCACCGCAGCCCTACATTGATCAATCTGTTTTTAGCAAATACAATGATTGGTTCTTTAAAGACCTTTTACTGATCTGGTACCTCGTAAGCACAATTTTGTTTCCAGGCAGAATGGTAGAAACCATTCACACCCTGACTATATTTAGTTGAATCAGATTCGCCAACCAGATTACAGTTCACCAGATCAAGAAAGTGTTTGCCATTTAAATGTGCAGTTTGCATCAGACAGTCAGTGAATGGACTGTGGGCGGTCCGTGGTGGTTCCTTCTGAGGCTAGCCTGCTGAACAGGAAGTGGATATTTTGAAGATGAAAAGATAAATGATGGTTTGAAAATGTCTCCTTTTATTTATTTTTTTAATTTATAATTTTTTTTTTTATCTATGCAGTGAATTAAATGGGGCCCAATGTTGTTTGGATGTCAACATTCTTCAAAATATCTTCTTTTGTGTTCCACAGAACAAAGTAAGTCGATTGGGCATGACAATGAGCAAATGATGACCGAATTTTCATTTTTTGGGTGAACTATGCATTTAGATTTACAAACGTGCCTGGCGCGCTCTGTCAGCTCCCTCTGTGTGGTAGAATAGCACAACAGGTCTGGGAGAAGCAAGGGAAACACTAATAGTAACTCACAGTTAGTGTCTTACATGCAGTAATTATTTCCTGTGGTGACAGATGCTCATATCCTGTGTTACAGGAAGTGATCTCATGGCACCTTACTGTTAAGTTTTGTTTATGGTAGATGCGCGGTGTATTTTGGAGTGGTTAGTGGCTGCGCTATCTGATTAGGACACGGTGTGAGGCTTGGCCTGACTGATTGGCATAGATGTAGGTGGACAGTAGGAGATCAGATGAACATAGAGGTGAATAACAGAACTATAGACCTGATAAATCAATAGTTATACAAGATGAAACATTTGACCTACTTATATTCAGCCAAACCAGACACTTGATGTAACATCTGTCTATTTTGGAATTTTTTTGGGCTCTGATGTCCCCTGTGCAGTGAGGTCCCGTTAACACACTGCGGCACACTCTCAGGGGAACGATGAGTCAGGAACAGCAGATGAGATGACAGCACTGCCTGGTCTGGACAATAATTGCCATTGCATGCTGGGCCTAAAGGGCTCTTCAAGACGCAGCAAGGACTTATGGGAATGACATATTCCACTTACCTTCGCAAATGTTGACGGAACCTGACAAAGAGTGCTGGAGGAGGGACAGAGGTTATTTTAATTTCTTACATTTTCTTGTAGGGATGACATTGGTTTGACCAGGAGTTTTTGAACCAGGGTCTGGGAACCCCCGGTATTTTTCTAAAGGGGTAAAAATAAATACATGAAAACATAAATAAATGACGTATGAGGTCGGCTTTGCGCATACGCCGCTCAGAAGTGACGCACGCTGAAACGCAGCGGAGAGATCAAAACAAAACAACGGTCAAGAATTAGAAGTACAAAACGAGGATTTGTAAAGAAGAACGTCAGAGGATTTTGATATAAACCAAGAGGTTTTCCTTTGCTAAAGTAAGAAAACTTTGCTTCCTTTTATCCTGTAAACAAACGTTGGTTTTCACGAGACTCACTGGCGCATGCGCAACACTGACCTCATAATGCTCCTGGAACTGCTTCTGTATACAACTTTTGCCGCAAGCTACATTAAAGTGATTTATTACATTCTGAATATGGATATTTTTCTTACAAAAACGCACCGATTCGCTACAGAAGGCCTTCGTTCACCCCCCGGAGCCGTGTGAGACACCTTTTTTTTAAATTTTTTTTTTATTTATTTTTTTTTTATATGGATGGGCAATTTTTATTCAAGTTCTTTTGTACTGAAGCAATGCAACACCCGCTGAGTGGCATTAAACAGCTTGAAAAATCAAAGACACTTTTTAATATAACTCCGACTGGATTCGTCTGAAATGGGGATATGCCGGTATCAAATTTTCATGTTGCGATTAATTGCTAATGCTTTTATCACGGTATACGGTATTATCACGATGTTGAAATTTAGTTTTAAAAAGTGCTGTCATAATACAGTATAACAGATTTAATAACTTTTTTCTTACAACAAAAATAACTGAACATTTAAATAAAATAAAGCAATACAGAAAAATGTATAAAGTTAAAAGTTTTACACAGATTAAAGTGCAAAAGAACTATAAAGACCAATAGTTATCACTTTACAATAAGACCTCATTAGTTAACCTTAGTTAATGCATTAACATTCACAACGCGC
>NW_015505613.1:711182-724443 GCF_001515645.1 Sinocyclocheilus grahami | reverse complement strand
TGTAAACAAACGTTGGTTTTCACGAGACTCACTGGCGCATGCGCAACACTGACCTCATAATGCTCCTGGAACTGCTTCTGTATACAACTTTTGCCGCAAGCTACATTAAAGTGATTTATTACATTCTGAATATGGATATTTTTCTTACAAAAACGCACCGATTCGCTACAGAAGGCCTTCGTTCACCCCCCGGAGCCGTGTGAGACACCTTTTTTTTAAATTTTTTTTTTATTTATTTTTTTTTTATATGGATGGGCAATTTTTATTCAAGTTCTTTTGTACTGAAGCAATGCAACACCCGCTGAGTGGCATTAAACAGCTTGAAAAATCAAAGACACTTTTTAATATAACTCCGACTGGATTCGTCTGAAATAGGGATATGCCGGTATCAAATTTTCATGTTGCGATTAATTGCTAATGCTTTTATCACGGTATACGGTATTATCACGATGTTGAAATTTAGTTTTAAAAAGTGCTGTCATAATACAGTATAACAGATTTAATAACTTTTTTCTTACAACAAAAATAACTGAACATTTAAATAAAATAAAGCAATACAGAAAAATGTATAAAGTTAAAAGTTTTACACAGATTAAAGTGCAAAAGAACTATAAAGACCAATAGTTATCACTTTACAATAAGACCTCATTAGTTAACCTTAGTTAATGCATTAACATTCACAACGAGCAATAGCTACATTTGCTACAGAAGTTATTAATCTTTGTTTAAAAAATGCAAGTCTTCGTTCATGTTAGCTCATTAAATAACACCGTTGCAACTTTCGATTTTAACAACCTGTTATTAAATATTGGAATACCTAAGATTAATGAATGTTCAGAAGAATTTTTCATTGCCAGTTTGTTAACTAATGAATTAACCAATGTTAACTAATGAAGCCTTAATGTAAAGTGTGACCAAACAATAAAGAATCAAAACACTTTCAAACAATATCTAGGGCATGTTGTAGTCCAGATTAAAATGTAAAAAAAAGTTTGAAAATAAAATAGCCTATTAAGTCTAAATATTTAAGTATTTGGTGCTGTGATGAACATCATAGCAAATACACAAATCTGAATGGCTGTTTAAATCATTTAAACACTATTCAGAAACAGAAAGTAGTGCAGCTGCTTTGTTTACAGGGTTTCCGGGTAACGGCTGCATTTAAATGAATTATTATTATTATTATTATTATTATTTCTGCAGTTTAGCGCCATCTGCTGTCAGAGAGTGAAAGTGCGCTTTCATCCAGAGCTTCTCTCACATGTTCCGCCATATGCTTTTCGTCCGCGCTTATTTACGTCAGAGTGCGCACGCGTCTTTCACGCAGCATACAGCGGTGTTGTGCATTTTGACCAGTTGATGGGAAAAGTATTCTTAAAATGCATTCAAAATTCGGAATAATTTGTAATATATAATTATTCACGGTATTTAGAAGTGCCCACGATAATAATATCGTGCATATTCATTACCGTGATATATTGCATTACCGAATACCAGCACAAGTCTAGTCTGAAAGAAGAAAGTCATATACACCTAGGATGCCTCGGGGGTGAGTAAAACACAGCCTGATTTTCATTTTCGAGCTTTATTGGGTGAAAGGGGTGAGCTTTATTTTTTGGGTGAACTAACCCTTTAAAAATGTAAAGGAAAAGAACATTACAATCTGCTTGAAGACTGATTGGAAATCATGAGATGAATCGCAATTATTTTGTTTTATTACAGCTGTAGTTTAATGTTTCTCTTCAAGTTCAGCAATACTTTAAAAATGTGTATAAAATAATATCTGGAAAACATTTATTTTTGTTGATATTGCATTTTTTTTTCTTTTATAAATTAAAAAAATAAAATTATTTTATCATTATTTTTTGTAATTTTATGAGATTTAATTTTACAGCAATATAAATGGGTCTTTTTCATGAATATATATTGCAGAAACACAATTATTTTCAATAAGATCATCATATCTGAGGGTCTGTGGCATCAAAGCTTGAAACCTCCCCAGTTTCATGTTTTAAAAAATAATTCACTTAGAAATTTTAAAAAAAATTGCCTTTTGTGTCCAATGGAAGAAAATGAGTATTCCAAATGAAATTTCATTTTTAGGTGAACTTTGGGTGAGCTCTAAATTTTCAGTTCATTAAGTTTTTCTGTCTTTTGTTGGATGCCTTGGGTCTTTGATGTCTGTTTGTATACCTGTGAACTTACTCTTCTCTTACTTTGATTTTAGGATATGGAAGTCTTTGGGTAAAAAAAGTCCAAATTTATGTTACAGAGATGCAGGAATTCATCAAAGTCTCTAAATCTGAGCAGTACATTAGTACTCTGATGCATTCATAGATTTGTGGCATTCACCGTTTTATGTCTGGTCAATGCTCATGATGCTTCCTCCCCTAAAGCAAATAAATAAGAAACAGACAACTCGGAACCAAATAATTTCACTTAAAATGTACTTTATTAAACACAAGATCAGTTAGACATTTTCTTATATAGTTTATTCATTTATTTTTAAATGAAGGATTTGGTTCCGTGCACTCTGGGAAATGAATAGAATGACAGCGGATGTAAGAAATAAAAAGATCCTAAGAATGCAGTTTCATTCCCAAATTAATTCTATCCTGGGATAAAAGCTAAAGTTAAACTTTGCGCATTTCTTTGTGACCATGTACATAATTCATACTGTCAGTGTGTGTTTTGTGAAAACTAACCCAAAGCACAAGTGATGATTCAGTGGCCTAGATGTGCGTTGTTTCCCTTCTGAGCTTTTACTTCCTGAGGTTGTCCTTCGCAAACATTTTATCGCTCTATTTCAATTTCCTCTTCCTGCTTGTCTTTACACCTTATTCATCTCAAAGTTGTATGATTTTTCACCTTCTGTTTGCCTGAACAGTTTAATTTCATTCATAATCACCATCGGCATGTGCGCTCTGCAGTGTTGCCAACATAAAAAGAAGTATTTCATGCTACGTACATTTACCACATGACTTGAACGGAAAGGTTTTTAAGGCCACTATGGCCTCTTTATATCATAATTATGAGACCGACTGTGAGTGTGCAACAAGTTATTAAAAAGTTCTATATGGGTGTGTGAGTGAATATAGTAGCGCTATTTTAGGTCAGCTACTCTTAAAGGCTCGTGCACACATTTATGCAAATGAGTCCCAAATCCCCAGAGACTTCCAGGGCCTGATGACATCATCATCTCCAGCTGATGAGACGCCAGATAGCCGGCTCTGCTCCTCTGATCCCTCGCCGATTATACACGCACGCACGCACACACAAGATAATACTCATTTGTATGTTTTATAGTGTGTGTGTGTGTGTGTGTGTGTGAATGGGAAAATGAAGACAGTGGAACTCATAAAATGACATTAAAGGATCACTAATGTTTTTAGAGTTATGACTGTGTGGTCCCTCGGAGCGCTCGCTCTGTGCAGCTTTAATTCAGATTCTTTAGGGTCTAAATATTTGATGGTGTAAAAAGCCGGTGGTTTGTGTTTTGTGCCAGGGAAGCGGCAGCAAGTGTGTGTGTGTGTGTGTGTGTGTGTCTGTGACTTCAGCATTAATCTCTCTGCTCTCTCTGATTGGAAAATCCTGTTGGGTTTAGAGCAGCTCTTCTTTGAATCTAGAGCATGGCAGTGTGTGTGTATGTGTGCATATCTGCATATGTTTCCAGAGGGGGTGAGTGTGTGTGTGTGTGTTTTTTTTTGTTGTTGTTTTAAAGTATAGAGTTGTAATGTTAGAATTGTGAGGTGTGTGGTTAAAGGGGGAGGGGAAGGGAGGGAAGTGAGCATTATTCTAGCTGATTTCCTGTGTGAGCTTGAAAGACAGAAACCGTTGTGCTTATGTAGGTGGAGGAGCGTATGGGGTAAATTCCTGTGTGTGAACGGATGCATTTGGCTCCACAGAAGAGGGATGATTCACCTCCTGTGGTGATCAAATCACCTAAATCCACACGCAGAAGTACAGTATGTGACCGGGTGCTTGTCTCAAATCATACTTTACTCTGTCATCAACTGTTTTGACTAAAACAGAAGTATGAATAAAGCTTTAGTATCAGGTCAGTGTGAGAGACAATTTAAGGTCAAACTATTTGACATTACTTAAAGTATACTGTAGTGCTAGATAGTTAGTAAGTAGGGCTGAACGATTTTGGAAAATCTAATTGCGATTGTTTTTTTGTTTGTTTGTTTGTTTGTTTTTTTAACCAATATTGCGATTGCCTTAAAGTATACTGTAGAGCTAGATAGTTAGTAAGTAGGGCTGAACGATTTTGGAAAATCTAATTGCGATTTGTTTTTTTGTTTGTTTGTTTTTTTAACCAATATTGCGATTGCCATTTAATATGCAATTATTTTTTAAAGCTCTTTATGTTCTGTATTATTCAACAAAGACAAGCTATAAATCATTGTATAGTATGACCAACACAATATTAGATTAAACATAAATGTTCTTTTCTGTAGGCCAGGCCTATATGTTACGATGAAATTAGGTGATGCATGAATTGATATGAATGACATTTTTATTTAACAACTACAATCACAGTATATTGACTGATTTGTTGAACTTCCAACCTTGTAAGCATGTAATAATTATGACAACAAAGCGCTGAAAAATAAGCCTGGTGTAAACATTAATATTAAAGTCAGTAACAAATCACACAAACTAAAGTAGATTGCATAAATATAAAAACAAATCTGTTGCTTTACCACACTACTTTAGGTAATTCAAAGTCACTGTAATAAACATATGTAAACATGTGGACTGCACTAAACACTGTCTGTTAACTTTAGACCAGTAGTTCTCAAACTTTTTTGATCGTGCCCCCCTTTAAACCTATATAAAAATCTGGCTCCACCCCCCCCAATTTCCCGAATCCCCATCCCACCTCAAACTACCAAATAATTTCACTATTCACATTATGAAAAATTAATGCTTTTTTAATTTAAAAAAACCTACAGGGGAAAACCCGACATTAAACTGATGCCTTGCTCTATTTATGACATACTGACACAAAGTTAAAATGATTTGCAACAGTCGCTTTGTTCCGTCCAGTGTAGAGCTGTTGCGGTGCGGCGCGACAACTGTAGCGTCCGGTATAGACACGGTGAGTGAAGTAGAGAGCAAGATATGCCTCGTCATATTTTCTGCATTTAGCTTTTAAATGATCAGCACCTACCTGGGTCTATGCGACTTTCGTCTATGGCTTTTCTCTTCGCTTTCACAAACCGATCCATCTCCCATTCTAAGTTACGTCCTTTGGCTGTTTACTGTTTTATTTATTTTCTTTTTCTGCTGATGGCCCGCGCTCGATTTGCTTCAACACGCATCGGTGTGTGTCATCAAAGTACTGCGAGAGCTATAAGAGAGCACGGACGTCTCCTTATGCTTTCTCTCGCCGTACTTTGATGTCATACACCGATCGATCTTCAAGTCGAACACACCTCTTTACCTTCGCTTGTCACGTGACCGAGTGTGATCACAGCCTCTTTTTTCAGATATTATCGCAAATGCAATTAATTGTTCAGCCCTATTAGTTAGTTAGTTCCCTTCTGGGAAATTGTAGTGCCCATGTCTGAAATGTTAGTTTTTTTTGTTTGGTTGGTTAGTTGGGTGGCCCCTCGTTGGGGACATTATGGTGCTACAGTAGTGCCCGTCTCTAAAATATTGTTGGTTATATGTAGTTGGTTAATTGTGTCCTTGTGTGGAATTGTTGGTTAGTTGTAATTTAGTTTGTTAGTTTTGTCATTGTAGTCTCCCTGTTGAACTATTAGCTTGTTGTTATCTTCTTGTGGGAAGTTACTCTGCTGATGTTGGTTAGTTGTTCCATTGTTGGAAATTGTGGTGCTTATTTAGTTAGATGGTTAGGGGGTTAATTGTGATGCCACTGTAGTCCCCATGTTAAAATGTTAGTTCTTGTGTTAGTCAGTTATATTATCTTGTAGGGCTGCGCGTTATGGCAAAAATAAAATCTCAAGGTTTTTTTTTTTCATAATGTTTGACATTCTCAATTCCTTTTTTGTTAACTAGTCAATAGGGCTGGGTAAAAAAATATTGATATCTCTATTTTAATAGATTTTCATTTTTACGAAACGATATCAATTCTTAAATCCCAAGAATCGATTAGTCTAGCCTGTTTTCAGTTAATGCAGAAGTTGTTTCTCAACGGCTCCGAGTTAATGTATGGAACATTGAAGTGCACCTCCCATCAAATATATCACAATAAGCATTGTGTGTTAGTACTTTTAATATGAAACAATGTCTCAGATTTCAAATTCTGTCCATTGTATTGCAGTATTCAAACAATAAATGCCATTTTGGCACTGTTTAATTTGAAGTGACCGATCGCTGGACCGCCTCAGTTCAGCAAACGCAGCAGCGTGACGCGCGCGTAAACTGATCAGCTCCTCCACATTAATACCAGTTTCAGCACAAAATAAACATGACTAAACATCCGAAGGCAAGTTAAAAGAAAGAGTACAACTTTACAATCCGTATCCTGTCTCATGTAATCGCTCAATCAGTATTTCAGCCATGCAAAGACGTCAATATAACAGCTTGTAATCACATTTTACCTCAGAAAGCATATTCGGTGACCATAAACTCGTTAGTCAGCCAGAAAAAGAAACCGTAGAGAGGAGCATTTTGCTAAATATATGCCTCATATAACATCCATTATAATTTTTTACCATTCTTTAGTGTTTTATGTTTGAATAAATCCGTTCAAGTTTTATGACAGCCACTATTTAAATGTGTATATTTAAAAAAACTAACTGAAGTAATTGTAACTTAATTATTATAAAAACTTCATTAAGTGCAATTTAAGCAGTTGTACAGCACAAATCAGTCAATTTTAACCTTCAGTATTTTAATGCAGTATCAACTGACTCTTGTATATTTTACAGCATTAGTTGAGAGATTTTTTTTCCTTGAGAAAATTTGGCATGTACTGTACCTGATATGTATCCAAAATAATCTATATGGAATCGAATTGAATTGAATCGTGCATGAGAATCGAATCGAATTGTGAAATTTGTGTCAAAACCCAGCCCTACTAGTCAACTTAAAAATTTAACTACATGAAGTGGTCAACATGGTGTAAAAGTAAACAAATCACTTGTTAAATATCTTTGCAGAAAAGAGGCATGCAATATGAAGCAGATGTACAAACTTGTTACATATGTTCAGAAATGGTATAAGAAAATGCTAAAAGAAAAGTCTCTCACATCAAGGCAATTCAAATTGATGAATGACTAAAAGTATAACACCAGTAGACTAACTATTAATGTTTTGTATAAACAAAGACGGTAACCGCATCTTTCAGCTTGTCACCATCATGCAAACATGAAATATCAGACATACAGTAGTAGTTCTTAACAGGATTTTTCTTTCAACTGTGCTGCATTTCCATTGTTTTTTGTATGCGACACGTTTGACCGTTGCACTCTTGTCTCTTGCAGTGTCTTGTGCACAAAATGGAGTTCTAAAAATGCAGCTCTCAATTTAAAAGTTAGTTTTTTCCTATTCCACTGCATGCGTCACATCTTTGTTGATGCAAAAGTGCATTCTAACACTTGGTAGTATTTCTATTCAAAATTGTGATTCCTCGATTTATTCAAAATAAAATCATGGCAAAACATTACGTTTGAATTGAACATTGTATTATCTTGTAAGATGATGTTGCACTAATTTATGGCGCTTTTCCACTGCATGGTATGGCACGGTACGGTTCACTTTTGGGGGGTTTTCCACTGGGTACAGTAACTGGTACTTTTTTTTTAGTACCACTTCGGTTTTTTTAGTACCACATGACGTGTAAACTCTGCTGATCACGGATTGGCCGGAGAGAATCGTCACTGAACTTGCGACACAAACACAAAATAACCGCTAGATTTAAATCAGCACAGCCAGCGAAGGATCAAACACAACTGTTTTGAACGAGCGCACCTTTTTTTTAACAACCAAAAAGTTTTGTTGTCTGTTGCGGAAGTACAGACGTTCCTCTCGTTGATAGAGGAGCGGATCCAGCGAGAGCTTGATGGGGCGATGCGGAATGAAAACTGTTTTTTTCAGGAGTCGTGGTAGTAGAGGCGGCGCAACTATAACGACATGTGAATAATCCCACCCACTCTAAAGCGGTACTGAACTGCAGTGGAAACACGAACCGTGCCGAGTCGAACCGTGCCGTGCTGTACCGAGCCGAGTCGTACCACGCAGTGGAAAAGCGCCAATAGTTAGTCGTTCCCTTGTGGAAATTGCAGTGCAACTGTAGTGCCTATATCTAAATTGTTTTGTTACTTTTGTAGTTGTCCTTATGTGAGAAAATTATGTTACTTTAGTTAGTTTTTCTCTAGTGGGAAGTTGTGCTGCCACCGTCGTGCCCATGTCTGAAACACTAGTTAGTTTATTAGTGTTTGTTTGCCCCTTGTGGGAGTTTGTTGTGCCTCTTGCAGCGCATGTGTGCAGTTGTAGATATATTTTACATGACTCTATACTCAGAACAGTTGTAGCAGAACAACAGTTGGAGAGCCTAGAGCCTGTGCATGAATTATGGGATGTCAAGAGACTTGTTTCATGCTCTGTCCTGCCTAACAGGTTCTTGCAGGTCGCTGTGAGTGACACATTGTAGTTTGCACTCAACGCTAGTGCTGTGTTCAAAATATCGATACGACGATGTATCGTCACAGAGATTTGATGATATGAGTATGATGATACTGTGGCAAATATGCAGCAGTGGACCACGCTTAATTTTACAACGTTTAAAATTAAGTAGAAAAGTGCTAGAGGTTTCTAAAAAAGAATGAATAGAGCATCTGTTAATAATCTGGCCACAGAGGAACACAACTGGGTTGCCTGATATAAAGAGACGTAATCCCCAAAACAGAGCTTTACACTTGCGCAATACAGAAATATCTGCTAAACGTGCTACTTATCTTTGTCAACCTGGCAACCCTGTGCACACGCGCTCTCTCCACTGTGGATAAACGCGCTTGCTTTCTGAAAACACCGCTTAGCTTGCAGTTTAGCGATCTCCACTTCAATATTCTATTCTCAGAAAAGTGTGATTCATCAACTGTTCATTTACGACAGAGAGAGAGAGAGAGAGAGAGAGGCTGTGCATGTATGAATTACCACCGTTTTGCCGCGTTTCTCTATTAACAGTAAAGCTATGGCTTTAATTCCTTTAGAAACAATTATGCACATCTGCGGCGCGTTACGGCTCCGAAGAGGTTTTGTTACATCCTCCACGCGGTGCCAACTCACACCAGAAGCGGATCAGAAGCGCAGCAGTAGGATTCGCGAGACCACGTGATTTGCCTGTCAGATGTTGTTTGTTTGCTCATTGTCCTTGTAAAAAGGATTTGTGATGTCATATAACACCATGTGTTTTTGTATTTAGAGGTTGAACCGCTCGTCGTCGTCCATTTCTGGCCTCCTGCCAAAGATATGTGACCGTAAAAACGATCGGGAGTCTGCACAGGGTGTTTATTTTGAAATTGACATGATTTTTTTACTTTTATTTTGTATTTGCTGTGCGGTTTGTGCGCGGCGTCCGTCAAAAATAGACTAGGCACCTATCTTTAGCGAAGCGGCGCAGAGAGCCGCTTCTGGGACGCTTTTGAAACGTGCTGCGGCGCGTCTGGTGTAAACACAAGCATTGACTAGAATGACCGCGATCAGTTCCGGTAGCCGCATCGGAGCCGTAACGCGCCGCAGACGTGTGCAGTGTAAATCAGGGGTTAGATACAGTGAAAACAGCACATTAGTTTAGAACGATTCTCATTTATTTATTTATTTTTATTGTAGAAAGTGTGTTAATTTGTGCAATGATAACCTACCAGCAATGTAAATTATTTTTTAAACATATTAGAATGAGTACATTACAATATTAATTTATTCGAACAAGTACATTATTATTTATGGGCTTAAAAACAAGATGCAAACAATCAGAATATTGTACCTGGTGGGGAGTGGAGTCCAAAATGTAAACATGAAACATCCCATTACCTATATGGCACTGTGGTACAGTTATGGAAGCCCTTCATAATGCAGAGGTCAACTGCCTGCTCTGCCAATAGTTAGAAATGGCACTATAGTAAGGAGTGTTTAATAAACAGCTGTTTTTCTAAATTCTGCTGAGGTGAAATTCAGTGCAGTCATGTATCGTATCGTGGCCTCTGTATCGTGATATGTATCGTATCGTGACTTTGCTGGTGATACACAGCCCTACTCAACGCCAGTGCGTGATGTGTGTGTTTGAGTAAGCATGAGCTGTGTTCGGGTGAGTGTGTATGACTGAAATCAATGTGCTGTGAAATTGATAACTCTGTAGCTGTAGGGAGATCGAACCATCAGAGAAAATAAAGATCAGTCCTGAGATGAACTGAGATTAGTGAATGTCAATGTTATGAAAAAGATTCTGTCCTGTCCCTCAACCAAGAATAAACGTAATGTTTAATGAAGCAGCACGCAACCATACAAAACAGTCAGTATTAAACATGTTAACCATTAACCATTATATTAATCTTTTTTTTTAATTTTTTTATAGTATCATGCCACAGCAGACTTTTTTTTTCAACTTTACAGGCCGTGTGAGTTTTTATTTTGCAGTGTAGTGGTGATTGTAGCCTGATTCCCAAAGTCTTGACTGTAACTCAAAGTTTACTGGGTTCAAGCCCACATATGTGTGACTTTTGAGTGTTACAGAGATCTTCTTTCGTGTCATTTAATCTCATGATGCTCCACGGTTGCTGTCCCTCCCATTGAAAGTATTGTATACTTTCAGTGAAAGGCTAAATGACATGTAGCCAAGTAACAAACTGTATCCTAATGCACATTAAAAGGTTTAATGTGTCAGACAAGTGGACTTTGGTGATTAACTATTTTATTGTCTATGTGCTATTTTAACTAGGGGGTCAACCGATATGTGTTTTTCCAGGCCGATGCCGATACCGATTATTACAGTTCAAGTAGACCTATAACCGATATATATGACTAATGTAAAAATGAAAATGAATGTCAAAATTAAGAATAACACGGGCTCTGACAAAAACTGCCTTTCCTGGTGGTGGTTGTGTAGTACTCCCACACAGCACTTCTTACTCTTGTCTTCCTCTGTGCATCCATCTGCAATAAGGGTAATGTAAAGAGAGAGTTAAAAGTGGGGCCACTGTATGCTTCATGATTAAGCCTATGAATACTGTACTATAGCTAAACAGCTTGGGGAAATGTAAGTATTTGGCTTCAATAATTTACATGTTAGAAATGTATGTGTAATAGCATAACCTCTCATAATTCCTCAATTCTTTTCTGATGGCTAAAACATAGTCACCTCTACTATTGTAGGTTATTCAATTCATCATCTAATGCACATCAATGGATTAACTTTTTTTTTTTAAGTATATAATAAGTGTAAATAATTTAATTGTCTTCATAGCTATATTGTAGAAGTTAAGAAGACTGAAACTATAAGACTAATAGACTTTTACAGTCACACTTAGGCCAAGACATTTCAATAGGCTATTGAACTGTGACACTAGAAATTTCAGTTAGTTTTAATTTGCAGTACAGTGCATATTAAGGCATAAATCAATTTAATTTATCTTTTAATCAAATGAGTTAAACTCATTATTTTTTGTCAAACAAAGGGTTTACTATTAAAATTAAAACATGGAAGAAATAGTGTATTGTGTGATTATTCTTTTAAACAAACGTTGTAATAATTGGTGTGGTAGTATTATGTATATCATACTGCACCACAGTAATATATTTCTGATAATTTCTTTAAGCTAACCCGAACTTATATTTTGACAGGTTGCCATGAGGAACTTTTAAGTTTCTGTAGCCTATGTAAGTGTTTCCCATACATTGATTTATTTGTGGTGGCAGCCACAATATCAAAACTGACCGCCACAAATAGATTTTCCAAAAGGCTTCAACTTTGTTGAATAAGCATGATTACTGCACGTTTCAAAATTGAAACCCAGTGCGGGTGTTTTTATATCACTGTATTTCTGAAGGAAACCGACTGTCTTCAGAAAATGTTGGATGTAATTTTCATTTCATCTTGCATGTAATATCTGATAAAGCAGCGTTTGTAAGCGGAGTGCTGCTTTGTGTACAGCGTTACCGGGAAAACCTTGATCTCTACCACTCCAACAGTGCTTCCTGCTGCCAGAGAATGAATTTGCATATATATGCCGCCTCAAACAAGTGTAAGTCTGTGGGAAACACTGCAGTTTTACTCAAATGATCATAAAGTGACTCTCAGAGGGAGTCAAAGCAGTTCTGGAGATGTTGTTCATGTATTTATGTCCTCATGTAGTGAGACGAGCTGAAATCACCGTGAGCGTCGCACACTTTGTATGTGTTCAAAACAAAACCGGGTCTGTGCCATTTACATACAGAGACATGCAGAACATGCAGGATTCATATTTAAACAGTATTTTTGCGGCTGAATATTCACAGATACTAGTCCATATCGTGACTCTATTTAAGTGTACTGACCTACTTTTGATTAAATCATCCAAACTTTGACAAATTCCATGATATTCTGCGTCATACAGTAAATTCCATTTATATGACTGGATTCTGCGGTTCCGTCCACATTTTCTGCATCGCGGAAATCATAGATAATATTGAGGTGTTTTGCAACTTCAAGTCAAGTCACCTTTATTTATATAGCGCTTTTAACAATACAGATTGTGTCAAAGCAACTGAACAGCGTTAATTAGGAAAATAGTGTGTCAATAATGCAAAATGACAATAGTAAACACTCATTTTTCAGTTAAAGACAGTTCATCATTGAATTCAGTGATGTCAACATCCAGCTCAGTTTAAATAGTATCTTTGCAATCAAGTCAACGATATCGCTGGAAATTAAGTGTCCCCAACTAAGCAAGCCAGAGGCGACAGCCGCAAGGAACCAAAACTCCATCGGTGACAAAATGGAGAAAAAACCTTGGGAGAAACCAGTGCTCAGTCGGGGGGCCAGTTCTCCTCTGACCAGACGAACCAGCAGTATGGAAAAAATAAATTTAAGACGTAATAAAACAGACGATGAACATTATTAACAGCAATTATTATATGATGCAATCAAACTTATAGCAAAATGTGGTAGTTCTGTATGTTGTTTCAGGGTTGGCAGTGCAGTGCATTACAATAGTCCAGTCTAGAGGTCATGAATGCATGAACTAGCTCTTCTGCATCAGAAACAGGTATCATGTTTCGTAACTTGGCAATGTTTCTAAGATGGAAGAATGCC